>NC_141267.1:18215000-18422500 GCF_054856545.1 Hippocampus guttulatus | reverse complement strand
AGACCAGAGTTCCCCGGCTACCGTGTCTCTCCTCCGCCGCCAACCCTCGACGCAAACGCGGAAATGTTCACCCCCCAGGCGACGACACGCGGGATCTTCTCCCCCTAAACCAGGAGGAGGAGGAGGAGGCGGTGGCGGCGGCATGGGAGTGTTTTACCCTCGACGAGATGCTTGAAGAAGCGCACGCGTCTCCGCAGCAGACTGGCTGAGGACTCCCGGAGGAAGGCGAGGAGGAGCGGGACGGAGGCGATGCCGCTCCCCTACGGCGCGCTGCTCCTCCTGGGCGTGCTGCTGATGGGGGCCGGCGGGTTGGTGGCCCTGTGCGCGCCCCTGCCCAGCTTTTATGCGCCCGTCTTGGGGCTCTTCCTGGGCATGGGGGGCGTGGGCCTGCTGGTGAGCGGGCTGTGCATGGCCATGAAGAACCTGCAGGCGGCGGTGCCGGGACATTTCCTGCTGCACCCGCGCACGGGAACGCGTTTCAGCCCGCAGCAGTCGCTGGCCATCCAAAGGTAGAAAGACGGACAGCTTTGATAGGAAAATTAGGCATGGCGTCACGTGTACTGTCGAATACTACATGTCAAAAATTGCACCGCAGTAAAAAAGTATCTGGTCGAATCAGTTTAAATTATATGACTCAGATAAAAGTAAAAAGTAATTCTCCAAACAATGACTTTTTTTTTTATAGAGGATAAAGAATACATGTCTGAGTATTGTTAATCTGTCTACGTGTGTTGCTCCACCGACTCTAAAATTGGGACTATTGAGTCAAGACATTGGTAAAAAATGTTTTATTCATCATTCAGACAGGAAATAAAGATTAAAAAGAATAAATCATATAAAATGACAGGAGTGACTAACCACTGATTGTCAATTCTGTTTTTACGGCGATAATAATATTCATTGATTACATTGACCTGGTGTCCCTGCATTAAGAGGGTGAGAGAGAGAGAGTGAGTGTGTGTGTGCTGCAAAGACATTGACGCTTTAGCATCAGTCTTCTAATAATAACTTAAAGGGCGCTCTCCAGCACAAATACCTCTGCCAAAGCTCCTGTAAGCAAACACAAAGCAGACCTCATCCATTATTTACCGTTTTCCTATAGGGAGCTGAAATCCTGAGGAGATAAATAGGAGGCATTCAAATGGACCGCTGGCTACTATCTGCATTTGGGGGGAAATTGTATTTTAGTTTTAGAGATGAACGGAACATTCTAAATTGTCCCTCGGTGTGAGTGTGAGCGCGGATGGTTGTTGGTCTCTGGTGCGCCCTGCGATTGGCTGGCAACCGGTTTAGGGTGTCCCCCGCCTACTGCCCGGAGACAGCCGGGATAGGCTCCAGAACCCCCCGGCGACCCTTGCAGCAGGAGAATCATTTTTGGGGATCTGATGCTGAAGTGTACTTTAGTTTGTAATTGCCATTGTGTGTAGTTTGTCACGTGTTAGCGACGTGCTTCGTGGCTTTCGGAAGATGACAGTGAAAATAAGAAGGCGGCAGTTTTATGGCTTGCTTATCGGACCACGTCGTGCACGAAGCTTGACGCTCTCCATGGACGTGGTCTGTGGTCAAACACTTCAAACAAGCTGTGCTCTGCGTTAAATCTCGCAGATGTTTTACCCAAGGCACCATTCACACAATGACGCCATTTCCCCATGCAGAGCTTTATTGGATCCCAAAAATATATATATATATACAATGAAAATGTGCTGTCCTGGACAACACCGAACAGACGCCTCACCTCCCCGTCTGTCTTGTCGCCCGTTTCAGGAGGTTGGACCGAATCCGTCGGGAGATGTCGACAGACTCCGTCGGTGGCGCACCGGAGCGCGAAGCGGCTCTAGAACCGGTGCTCCCGTCAACTCCGCCCCCCTGGACCATGGAACCACCCCCTTCCTACGACGCAGTGATGAAGATCCAAGAAAACGGTGGCGGCGAGCAGCTCTGATGTTTGGACTTTATCGCCTTGTGCATGTTGCGACCGTTGGTGGACAAAACGGTCGTTCACAAGCTGTCTCACTTTTCATCGCGGTGCCTTTTAAGTGGGGCCGAGGACTTTCTTCAAAAGGAAAAACTGTCAACTTGATTGGCTTGCTTGAATTACGTGACCAACTACTGTGGCTGCACGGCACTTCTTGTATTTAACAAAGCATTCCCTGAGCACTAAGTGCCTTAATGTTGAGCCTCTTTTAACACGGAGACCCTGCAAAATTAGCACATCGGAGTCGTAGCAAAAAACAAACAAACAAACAGAAAAACATCCAAAATGATTCACGTTTGCCTTTCACGCAGGACCCTGCAAGAGGGGGATGCTGCCCCAATCAGATCATTAGATGACGTCGGCGCCAAGATAGGAGGGGCTAAATTGAGGTGAGCGGTCTGTTCGAGGAAATGCTATTAATCTCGGAATTACAATATTTTCCCGTGTAGTCTGAATGAAAGTGGAAAGGAGGTGTTTATTGGAGGCGAGGCATCTGAAGATTACGAATTGAGGCAATGGAATGTTTTTTTGTGTAAGATCTGAAGTTCTGAGGGAAACAACTGGAGGGTTGTATTTGAGGTCAGGTGTTTATTTGTTGAAGCAAACAATGCCCCATCCCGTTTTCGGATTATTAGACGGCAAGACTACTATTTGTGATGAGGCATCTGCAATCAAATTATTCAATGGCCTCCACACCATGAAAAATAAGAAGCATTATTTGAGTCAGTGTCCAATCGGAATGCACTAACAATGCTTACAGGCGTATTTAAATTGTACCCGGAGATTGCTATGATATGTGTGATGCTTTGACCCATTTTATCGCTGTGACGTCACCTCAAAGTATTCGATCAGATCGCCCTCATGTTATCCCTCATGTTACTGACGGCCACTAGGGGGCATCTTTGCATGGTATCTGGAGATTGCTCGATTGACTGTTATCCTCGATTTGTTGTTGTTGTCGTCTTGGCTGTTTCGCACAATTGCGTTCTATAAAACCTTCGCCACACATTTGTTCGTGCTGATGTCATTTCTTGGTTTATTTGACATTGTTAAAGAAGACAGCACGTAATTTTAGATTTCTACCTCAGTCAACAACTACACTCAAAAGTCCCCAAACCGCTTTTTAAATTTTTTTTTTTATGGTTTACGTTTGCAGTTCGTTTGAAGTGTGTTCGTTTGTGACTGTTGTCTTGCATTCTACAAACACTCTTTAGATATAAAATATATATATGTAATAAAATACTCAAACTAATAAACAACAAAATGGAGCAGTTTACCAAAATAAAATGAAAACTAACAGACCTGCTCTAAAAACGAATGAAAACTATTTCAAAAACACATGTCAATAAATAAAAATGTACGAATGAAATATCCCACACGATTATGACTCTGGGACCAAGGTGACCGATCAAAACCCAACCCTCCTGGCCTTGCTTGTCTTTGGGCTTTAATAAGCAGCAGAGTGGAACGTCAACCACCTTCCTCCTCCTCCTCCTCCACACACACACACACACACACACACACACACACACACACACACACACACACGCCTCTCAAGCTTGAGTGCCACGGGGCCATGGTGGAAGGAAAACCGTACCGATACGGGCTAATCGTGGCCGGCTGGTGCGTGGTGACCATGGGCCTCTTCATCATGATCAAGGAGAGGCCTCACGTCTACGCCACCATGTGTGCCCTGGGTGGTGCCATGGTTCTAGTCGGGACCGTGTGGAGCGTGTGCCAGTGTTACCCCAAGGTTGGTTCAGCGGCAACTGCAAGGGTGCTTTTGTTGACAGTGGCGTGTGTGCGTGTGTTAGGTTGTTCTCGCTCCTGGGATGTGGGATAAGAACCTGGAGGATGTAGCATGCATTCGACAACATGAGAGGTATACACACACGCACACGCTCACAAAGGTGTGCGTTCTCTCCAATGCATGCGGACATTTTAAGATATCCTTTATTTGTCCCACACTTTTTACATGATGATATAAGATAAGATAAGAAAACCTTTATTAGTCTCGCAATGGAGAAATTCCCAATTCACAGCAGCAAAGTTATGAAAGGAAGAAGTAGAACAACAAATATACGGCATATGTTAATATTTCATATACTTATTAATGCATATTTGAATGTTTATATATTTAAAATAGATTCAGTCGTATGAAGTCGTCATTTGTGTCTCTTTTTATTTTGATGAAAGGGAAGCAGAGGCACCCATAAAGCGGCACAACAGCTGCCCCGCTCTCCCCATGCTGTGACGTCATTGGGAGCTGGCCTTGATCCACTGGCCATAACATTAGGCACACCCAAACTGACCATTATCGTTTTTGGAAAGAGATTTTTTTTTTTTTGTTACTCAAAGAGTGTCACGTGGCAATAATTCGTATGAAATATATATTTTGTAATCATTTCCAGTACTCCATTCATTGGTCTTATTTCAGCTCCCATGCTACGCACGACCACCAGGGGGCATACTTGTGTTTTATCGGGGATTACTGTACTGTGATAGATCAAGAGAGATAATTTGAATGAAGACAGCAGACGTCACTGGTACCGACCTCCAATTTGGGGTTGGGGGGGGGTTGGAGCGTGTGGGGGGTGGGGGGGGGGTGGAGTTGGGGTCGCACAAGAAAGCAAAAGCGACTAGACTACAGTGGAGTCGTGCGACGCTGCAATGGAAGCCACGGTTGGCTGGTTGTGTTTTTGCGCGTGTTGGGTGGTGAGCGCGCACGGCCGGACTCTCCAAGTGTCGGCACCTGTGATCCGGGGGATAAACGGGACCAGAACCGAACCCGCCGCCGAATTTCTACTATGCAACAAGGTAAGACACTCAAACATGCAACCAAATCATTTGCATATTAGGCTTCACCTTTAATAAGTGCTTTAACTTCAAAAAAGTAGATGTATTTATTATCATTATTGGATCTGTAATTGTTCTTTTCTATATATTTTCTTTTGTTTATTAGTACTCATCGTTAGGGTAACTATATTTTAAAATTTTCACATTCTTTTTTACACTTTCAATCTTAATTGTTTTTGTTGAATGTTTATTTTTTTTAAATGGTGTTGCTAATATATTTGGGGACATATTAGATCTTATTTTGTGATATAAATATTAATCTAATAACTCCTAAAGGGCAACAATTATTAAAACAATTCATCGTTACATTTTCATTTTTTATCTACAATTATTTTTATAACTCAATTTTAGCAATATTCTTTTCGATCCACTTTTACCTGCCCATCAATTTATTATTTAGTTCATATTTATTACATTTCAGAATACAAAAGATCACTTTTTGATTTGAGCATTATTTTTACATTTGTTATTTTTCAAGTTAATATCATTATTTTAAATAGTGTTATATTTTCCTGCAGTTATTATGATTATTAATTATTCAGATTTATTTCTCTCCATTTTATTATTTTTGGATGTTTGGATCATGGATGTTTAAAAATATAAAATTGTTAATTTACTATTTTTCTTCTTCATTATTATTATTATTATTATATACTAATATTTAAACTATTATTATTATTGGGGATGTCGGAATAGGTAACTGTATCGGCCCAATGGCGGCCGTATTTAAAGGTATCGTGTACTTATGGAGGCTGCAGATAACACCTATGGATACTTCAGGTAAAAAAAAAAAAAAAAATCTGACATCATGTCAGTCCTCCACGGCAGCAGTTGCCGCTTTACTCCGGCAGTTTGTCACATCATCAGCCTCATGTTCGATGAAATTTTATACAGTATATCAAAAGTACCTCAGGTATCGGTACGCCATAGCGGTGAGTACTCAAAGGGTAAATACCACTCTCTTTATGGCAAATATGTGGTATTGAACGACTCTCATTATTATTATTAGCAGGAGTACAATGTTTATAATGACGATAATATTAATTGTAAAACTCTCCTGCATGTTTTTGTACGAAATCAAAAGTCATAAATGGACCTTGACTGTTACCTCCTCCAAGGTGGCGTGGCGGGTGCCGGGTCGTTACATGGTGATCCTGCATGGCGAGGGCGATGTGCACAGGAACATCAGGAAGCTGAGGACCACCGCGGCCAGGAGGGGCCACCAAGTCGAGGTCCTTCGCACCTTCTTCTTCTTCTCGGGGGCTCTGCGAGGCTTCCTGGTCAAAATGAGCAGTGATGTCATCCAACTGGTAACGCCTTAATTTGGGATCCCGATTCGAGTCGTGCAGACTTCCTTTTGTCGAGGCGCAAACAATTGGAAACTTTTTGGTCACTATTGCTGGGCTGACTCCATGTTAGGACCTCGCTTGCAGTGTGTTGCATATCAAGTATATTCCAGTTCCCCCAAAGGACTTCTCGTCCATTTGACAATGGCAGGAACAGCACACACACTGCAGTGTTGGAAAAAAAGACGGATGTCAGAGAGAGGGAAAAAAATGGATCCAAATGTTAGAATAGTGATATTTGGTTGAATTTAGTAGGAAAACTAGAAAAGTGTTGCATTTATGGGTCTCAAAAATGTCCCCCACCCCCCCAAAAAAATAATAATTGGACAAGTCTGTCATAGCGGGGCACACGAAAAAGTCTCAAGGACCTATGCCCAAAATTGAACAAGAAGTTGGACATTTTGTCTGAACCGACCATTTTGGAGCGAATTTCAGTGCTCAAAATGTATTTTTAAAAAAGTTCGATTGCAACATTTGTTTCATCGATCGGCATGAATTTGGATGGACATGTCGATCAAAACAAATGTATGTACAAGTCTCGAGGACCCATGCATAAAAATGAACGGGAATTTGGACATTTCGAAGCAGCCATTTTGGGCAAATTTCAGGGCTTGAAAGTAAGAAAAAAAA
Source organism: Hippocampus guttulatus (assembly GCF_054856545.1). Taxonomy (NCBI): domain Eukaryota; kingdom Metazoa; phylum Chordata; class Actinopteri; order Syngnathiformes; family Syngnathidae; genus Hippocampus; species Hippocampus guttulatus. The sequence goes on along the minus strand of NC_141267.1, from coordinate 18,415,693 downwards.
AGCAGCCTTTAACACCACTTTCACAGATTGATCCAAAATTTGGTGGACATGTCTATCACAACAGGCCTCACAAAAAAAAAATCACAAAAGGCTCATACCTGGAGTTGTCAATTTTGGTTTGAAGCAGACATTTTGAGCAAATTCATCTTTGAACAGTGTTAGCTTATAATTCACATACAGCGACGTGATTCGTTTCTTGCGGCGAAAAAACGTTCTACTCGACATACTTTGTGTGTGTTCAGGCACTGAAGCTCCCTCATGTCCAGTACGTGGAGGAGGACTCGTTCATCTTCGCCCAGAGCGCCCCCTGGAGCCTCAACAAAGACTTACACGGACCTCACTTTGGCGGCACCGGGGAAAACACGACGTACACTCCGCCCAGTGTGTTGTCCCCTTTGACACACACACGCACACACACACGCACACACACACGCACGCGCACACTGAAGAATTTGTACTTGCAGATGATGGAGGCAAGATGGAAGTTTATCTGATGGATGGCAGCATTAGGGCTTCTCACAGAGAGCTGAAAGGACGAGTGGTCGCTACAGACTTCAATGAAATTCCGGAAGAAGATGGAGTCAAAGTATAATACAGGCGCCTGCACACACACACACGTAATGCATTTCTCTGGTCATATATCACATGCTGAGACATCAGTAGGTAAATGAGGTAACAGTGTGTAATTATTCTTAATCCATACACAATTAAAACTTTTTTTTGCATTTCTCCAGGTTAGCCGGTGTAGCGCTCACAGCACACATGTTGCAAGTGTGGTAAGCGGGGCGGACTCGGGCGTGGCCCGAGGTGCGGGCATCCACTTGGTGCGAGTGCTCAATTGTCACGGAAAGGGGTCCGTATCAGGTGCTCTAGCGGGTGAGGCTTCTTTGAAATAAATTCAAAGCAATGCGTCACACGCCGCTGCACGATGGAGAAAATACGAGAACGTCATTTGCCCAGTATAACAACAACAACAACAGTATTTATAGAGCACTTTCAAACAGCCATCGCTGCATACAAAGTGCTGTACATGGAGCAATTTAACATGCACAATAAACAGTAAGACAAATCGGTAATAAAGGCGGTAGAAAGCACCAAACAGTAAAACCAAGAACAAATCTAAGTCATGCTGAGTCGAATGCCAAAGAATACAAGTGAGTTTTGAGGAGGGTTTTGAAGATGGGCAGTGAGGAGGCTTGCCGAATGTTCAGTGGGAGGTCATTCCAGAGAGAGGGACCAGCAACAGAAAAGGCTCGATCCCCTCTGAGCCTCAGTTTAGTTCTTGGTACTTCTAATAAAGTCTGGTCCACACCCCCGAATATAATACACACCCCAAAATCACCTTAAAAATTATGCAAATTCTTCTCTGTACTAACTATAATGCGTTTCCCCGATTTGCTGGTATCAGGGGAAATAATATGAATGAATAAAGATTCAAAGCATATACCAATAAAGTCTATATATTTTAAACAATTGTTTGTTTAAAATATATAGACGTGTACAACATTCCCCCTGGATGTTGGATTTTGTTGTTGTTGTTTTTTTGCAAAATAAATTTAAAAAAGTAAATACATACATACATGCATGCGCATTATTCATAGTAAAGTACCATAGATGCATGGAGGGTGCCACTTGCTCCTCTTTTTTATTTGTGGTCAGGCTTGGAGTACATCCGGGCCACCGCAAACGGGAGTCCAGTCGTCGTGTTGCTGCCTTTTGTCGGTGCCTTCAGCCGCTCGTTGAACGTGGCCAGTCGGAAGCTGGTGGCCAGCGGCGCCGTGGTCGTCGCTGCAGCCGGGAACTACAAAGATGACGCCTGCTTCTACTCACCGGCGTCCGAACCTGAGGTGACGCCAAGTCGGGACACCAAGGGGTGGGGTGGCCTCAAGAGGCCTGGGGGGGGGGGGGGGGGGGGGGATCTTGTCCCTTTCACATCCTCTGTGCGTAGGTGATCACGGTGGGAGCGGTCGACGTTTCGAACCGGCGTGTGGCCCTAGGATCTGGCGGCACTAACTTTGGGGGGTGCGTCAACCTGTTTGCGCCTGGTGATGACATCATCAGCGCTAGCAGTGAATGCGACACCTGCTTCACAGCCCGCAGCGGAACGTCACAGGCGGCAGCGCACGTGGCTGGTTTGTGACGTCATCCGTTTAAATGACCATTACGCAAAGTTCCACTCCAATCCTGTAGGTGGCCGTAATGAGCATTTCTAAGTGGGTGTCAGCTGACAAACACTGGTGGGACACTGCTGCAGTCGGACACCTTGTAATTGAACTGGCTGTAAACTATATTTTGTGGAAATTGGTTCCTTACTTAACCAACCAATAACTGTAATTAATTAAATTGTGAAACAATCATGAAAAGAACAAGTTGAATTATTAAGATTAAGATATCCTTTATCAATCATCCTTTATCATTAGTTAACCAACTCAAAAACAAATGTGCTCATCACCTAGCTAACCAACTCAACACAACAAATATCAAAACTTAGCTTTGCATTCTACTGGTTTATTTTATTGTATTATATATATTTAATATTATTATTATTAGGCATCGCAGCTTTGATCCTGTCATCCAATCGGAAAGCATCGCCACTGCAAGTCCTTCATGCGATGCTACGCTACTCCACCAGCAAGATAATTGACGTTCGTGCGCTTATGGGACGACATCGTCTCAACACTCCAAATGCGATGGCCACCATGCCGCATACTGTCAACAACATGACAAGTAAAAAAGACTTTAATCACTACTTTGGTAAACGCATTACTGTACTCACAAAAGGTTTTATTGTGCTTTTGGGAGGAATTTCAAGATGAAGCTAAAAAATTCATTACTGTATAACCTTTAAAGTGGTTGACTTGAGGTTGTATCACTTTTCCCATAACGAAGAGAGCGGAACCAACCAACCCTTAAAAGGTTACAGTGAATTTTATATTCATCCTGCAATTTTGCCCAAAAGTCCACTATCCCCAAAACTTTGGGAGGAATGTGTATCATTTTCCTGAAAAACTGTTCCATATTGTAGCGTCATTAAGTGCAATAGAACACGTATGGAGGCATGTACTTAAAAATGATTTTCCTTCCTGCTTCTAGGCTTTGAGTGCCGAGTGTCAGAACCGCGGCTCCTCAGCTCCTGTCCTCCGGGCTGGACCCGGACTCAGTGGAGGCCGGAGGGCTGGGGTGACACCGTTTGCTGTCGCCGCAGAAGAGTGTAAAAATGTGGACCTAATGATGTGGCCAATCAGCAGCAAGCAGCATGAAATCAAATAAGCAATCAAATGGAAAGCTTGATGAGGCCTGGAGGAGGCGGAACATAATCAACTTGATTGGAGTCGGCCTGATTAACATTTAAGGCTGCATGCGGCTTTTTAACACTAAACAAGTTCATGGAGGTAATTCTGTTATTTAGTTCAAACATACCGAAAATGTTTGAACTTTGAACTTGTTTTCCGATAATGTTCAAAAATGACAATTATACTATATCAGGCTAAGATATAACGAGGAACATGGTTTAAGTTTGAGAGCACCAAAAATGATCATCAGAATCGTCACATATAAGGACGACACATGGGGCAAATATAAGGACCATACATTTAGTTATCAAAGTGCCGTACAAACAACTGCAAATAAAAAGCTAAAGTTGACACAAATCTTGTGCATTCCAGTTTATTTTATATCAAATCTCCCCCTGCCCCCCCCCCTGTAATCAAACTGTCGTACAAATTAAAACGAGTGTTTTAACATGCTTGATACAGACACGATCACACAAAAAACCCGTGTGATGGCAGATTGTGGATCGTCCCCCCCCCCAGCCCCCCCCCCAAAAAAATGACAGTAAAACACGCATGTATCATGGATGCCTCCCCCCTATCATCATCACCCCGCTCCCTTCCTTGTCATTAAAAATAAAGATTGAGTCGTGTTTTTTTTCTTCCTTTGAACGTGTGAGAGGAAGTGCTCACAAAACAACACAGCGAGGGGGGGATACTTTTTTTTTTTTAAGTCACCCTCCAACACACACACACATCACATTAGGAAGTGGGGTGGGTCTGTGATCACATGACCATTCAAATTGTTTCCTAGGTCCTCGCCGTGTAAACATCGATCGACCTGTCAAGCCTTCCCCCTTCCCCCCAAACACACACACACACAAACACACATTGGGCAGCGGCGGGGAGTGTTATCGGGAGATTAAGGCACTTCGGAACTCCCGATAACTGGGCTACACACGTGTGTGTATGATCGAATGAAAGCTACATGTTTTTCTTTGTGTGGATGTGTGTGTCAGTGTGTGTGTTCAAGACTGCACTAAAGACAAAAAGGCAAATAAAAGCATGGCCGAGGTCACATGAATGTGTGTTTACGAGCAGGCGCTTGGATGTGTTACTGTACAGTCAAAGCTACATCTGCCTTCCTGTGTGGATGTGTGTGTTAAAGATGGCATGAAAGACACACACACACACAAAAAAAGGCAAATAAAAGCTTGGCAGAGGTAATATTAGCATTAAATAGCAGATGATGTGTGTGTGTGTGTATTTGAGTCAAGTCAAAGCTACACGTTCCTTTGTGTGTGTGTGTGTGTATATTAGATGGCACAAGAGACACAAAAAGGCAAATAAAAGTATGGCAGAGGTAACTGTGTGTGATTTATGAGTATGTATGTGTGTGTGCGTGGGACATTGGCATCTGCAAATAACCCCCACCCACCTCTGTTCTCTTGAGCGATTTTTGCATAAGGCTCGCATCCGAGTCTGAGAAGGTCGTGGAGAGAGTTAAAAAAAAAAAAAAGTGAGCGCATAAAAGTGTGTTACTCGAAGTGGCGCTCAGTACTGAATAGTAGTAGTAGTAGTGTTGTTAAAATGAGCAGAGAAAACCAAAAAAGGCGAGGAGGCTCTCGAGGAAGCGCGTGGTGAACGTGGCAAATAAAGTGCATATTTACGACCCCCCCCATACCAGCTCCTCATACCAAGCAAGTGCTTGTGTGTGTGTGTGTACGTGTGCGCGCGCGTTTGTGTAGATGCGCAATTGTGTGGAGGTTACTCTCGAGGACTTTTAAAACATTGGATATCTACGCAACAAATGGTTACTGACGTGTGTGTGTGTGTGCGCGCTGGTACACGGTGCCTGACTTGTGTGTGGGCAGCGTGGGATCAGTTCCCACTCTGTGAGGATGTGGATGTGAATGGCAATATGTGCCCTCTCTATGTGCTCTGTGACTGATTGGTTAGTTCAGGCTCCGCCCAAAGTCAACTGGGATAGGCTCCAGCACCCCTCCGCGACCCTTGACAGGATAAGCGGTATTGAAAATGGATGGATGGATGGATGGATGGATGAATAGTGTGTGTGTGTGTGTGTGAGGAAAACAACAAACAAAGGGTAAAATGCCCACCCCTCCCCTGCTGTAAAAAGACGATCGATGGAGGAAGATTTCTGGCTTCCTCTTTAATCCAAACTGCCCTTTAAATCATCTCCAAGGAAGTAATTCACGATTTTCTCAGTTTTTGTCATTCGTATGGTTTTCCTCTATTCTGTGTCAAGTTGTTCCGATTGCCGTGCTTTTTTTCCCCCTCCCCTCCGCCCCCACATGTCCTCGGGCCAATAAAAATGCCCCAAATTGGGTGGAGGGGCTGCGTGGAGCTCGGCCCGCGCGGAGCTCGGCCCGCGCGCCTTCCCGCAGGGTTTATCCCACCCCAAAAGAGCTTAAGGGTCCACATCCTCCAGGTCGCTCTTGGAATCGCCGAGCATCATGGGAGATTCGGAGCCCTGTCAAGGAGGAGAGTTGGGCTGAGTGTGGTAACAAAAAGGCACAAGATATACGATAAGTACACGGGCTGCACATAAAGCATTTCCCAAAAGTCACTCCACAGTACACTTCTTTTTTTTTTTTTAGCTGCACCCAAATTTTCATAGTTTTGTGATCTTGCCATTAGTGTTTTGATTTTATATACTATACTTCAGTTGGCTGTGGTGACAAATGTGGCATCAGAAAAAGAACAATGCGGCTCCTCGTCAGTCTAATTGCAGTCGTGGGTGGTAGAAAATTGCCAGTCACATGCTGCCTTCCTCCGAGTGTGTGAGTGTGCGTGCGTGTCATCCCTCGAACTCGTGCGCGTGTGATTGGACCACGTGACGGCACAGTCGAGCGGCACACACACGCTGGGCTTACCTGTCTTAGGCTGCGTTCGGCGTTCTCGTTGGCGGGGCTTCCGTCGGAGCCGTTGCTGCTGCCCGACTGCTCCTTCTCGTTCAACAAGGCCGTCGCATAGGCCAGCGTGTCCTTCACGGGTTCACATGCACCAACACGTGAGTTAGGGTGGCAGCAAAACACATTTTAAAATACACACACACGCACACACACGCACGCACACACACACACACACACACACACACACAGCCACGTGAATGTGTACATATGCAGACACATACACATTCACTGTACAGATGTAGCATATATTTTTTTACCGTGCATGTAAAAACTCTACACACCCTATTTGAAAAGCCAGATTTTTGTAATGTAAATGCAACGTGGATTTAAAAAAAAAAAAAAAAAAGTTCTACCTTGGTCTCAGACCAAAATACAAATACCGTATTGGCCCGAATATAAGACGGTGTTTTTTGCATTGAAATAAGACTGAAAAAGTGGGGGTCGTCTTCTATTCGGGGTCTAGACATTATACCCATTCACGACGCTAGATGGCGCCAGATATCAATGAAGCGAATGCTGAACTTGACTCCCCAGGCCAAAGTGAACCCCTGCCACGAAGAATAAAAATAAAAATAGCGGTAGCACGAAGAAGAAAAATAAAAAATAGCGGTAAGAAAGAAAAGAGAAGAAAATAATAGAAGAGATAACACAAAATGGAGAAACGTAGCGACAATCTGGAGAATAGTGGATCAAAGATCGGCCAGGTTAACCGGCAGCTGAGGAGAAGTTATGATGTCATTTACACTTCAAAAACCAGAAGCCATTCATTTACAAATGTGATTGCACTTTAGTTTACATATTTAAATGTTCAGATATTAAGATTTAAATGAGGCAAAATGACATGCTATTTCTCTCAAATATATTATCATCATTTGTTTCAGATGTACTGTAGTTTGTACTTTGTACAAAATTAATTTGGTGTTCAAAAAGTCTTTTTTCAAACTTGAGTCTTGAAAAAGAGGGGGTCGTCTTATAATCAGGGCCGTCTCATATTCGGGCCAATACGGTATATGAAGTGTGCTTTTGGAAAATTCTGAAACCTCACAGTTAGCCTTGAACAAGATACATGCCATCAAGGTTGTCGAGCATCTTTAAATGTTTGCCTTCACGTCACTTTAATGTACAGTCGTGGCTGCTTATCTTTTGAGTTCCACAAGAACTTTGGATTCAAGCGTGTGCATACCTGCGCCGAAATGGTGCGCTGGAAGCTCTTATTGGTGGACGTCTCATTGGACACGTTACTCTGCGGCGTCCAATAATGTTCGGTCATCTGAGGAACAAATATGATTATCGCGGTATTGTAAAACAATTAATATCCATATATCATGTGTGGTTTTTTAAAATGCATCTCAACGTGCCTTCTTCTGGAGCCACTGCACTGCCCAGCTCCAGTGACCAGACAGGTCCTTGAAATAATCCTTGGCTGGAGCACACCTGGTGGCAAAAATGGGGGCTTTGTCTTACTTGTACATAAATACTTTATAGAATAGATGTGAATGGATCACTGTGGTTGTTACGAACTTCTGGGCCAACGTGACCAAGAACTTCACACACTGGTAGCAACGTCTGCTGTCCAAGTTGTTGCTCTGGTGCATCAAAGCTGCGGACGCAAGGGACAGAGCTTCAGACAGCTTTAAAAAAAATCACAGAGTAGGTTTTTATATGTATGTAGCTGCGTAAATTAGGAAGGGTAACAAAGCAGGTTGGCAAAATTGGATCAATCTATTTTTTTTAAATTTTAATCGTGAGCACTTTTGGGTGAGATGATCAGTGACTTACCCAGCAGGCCTTTCTCCGACTCAAAGGCATACTTGAGCCTCTGGGACTGCAGAGGGTCCTCCACGACCTGAAGCAGACCAACTGACGCTCATCAGCATGTTAGTGACACGCACGTGTGTCACGCGAGGTTGCCTGGCGACTCACCAGAAGCTCCTGCAGCATGTGAAAGATGTTCTTCAACTCGTGAGGCGGCGCCGTCTCCAGCTGCGTCTGCCGGGACGCAAACCGTTCACAATGGGTTAAAATCAAGAGAGGCGACATGGGAAGGTTGTGCGGCGGTTTACCTTGAGGAGCTGCAGTATCCCCAAGGAAAAAGGCTCGTTGCAGTAGGAGCAGTAGGTCACCATGCCGATGAGCGGCGTCAAGGGACCCGACAACTCTCTCATGGCGAACATCACCTGGAGGGTCCGCAAGGGCATTCAATTCTCACAAGGACACAGAGGTAGGATCTGTTTGGCTGGTTAGTGGGTGGGATTGGACAAACACACTACACGAAGCCTCAAACACATGGGTAAAGAAGAATTGAATTTTTGACACAATAGGTTGACCAAGGAGTTTAAATTTTGGCACCCAAAAAAAAATAAAAATAAGTAAAATACCACTAATTTGAAAAAAATATATACATTTAAAAAAAATAATAATAAATTGACCCCAAAATTGACACATGGGCCACCCTTTGATATTTTGAGTATTTTTTTTTAATCATCAAGGTTTGACACATTTGCTAAGAGAGTAATTTGGGTTATTAAATAAATGAACAAATAAATAAATAGCTGCACAAAGATTGGCACCTGGCCAAGAAAGTAAATGTTTAAAAAAAGAAAAACAAAAAAAAACTACAATGTTGACCCATTGGCCAAAACAATCCAGAACCGCTGAGATGTGGGCCGAAGAAGAACCCTTTAAATATTTGTGGGGGCGGGGGGCGGGGGGGGGAACAACACAAGGGAGTGACACAAAATAACAAGATATTTGATATTTTTGTGAAAAAAAAAATGCTGAGGGGTTTATTACATATGGGAATGTAAAATTCAATTGCCAGGAAACTACATGGAGGATGACAAATCGCTTGAATTTTGTTTCGAAATGTCTTTGTTTTTAGCGATGTAAACACACGGACCAAGGATGAGCCCCTTAAATTACCTCGAGAAGGTAGGGTTGTCCCTCTGGGGTGAAAACGGTTGCCAGGATGTCTGAATGGAGGGGCAGGAGTGACGCGGAGGACGGGATGCTGCCGACACGCAGGCTGAACCCGTCTGGAGCTGCACCGGGGACGGGGACACGGAACAAAATGAGCTGGATTGGGCAAACGGTGTGAATACGACTGTTCGGAGTGAGGCTGTGCCTGACCGTGCGTCCGCTGGGAATCGAGGTCCGAGTGCATTGTGATGAGCGCCAGAGTGCTATGAAGGTGGAGAAACTCCCGAGCCTGGGCCGGACTCCACCGCCGGTTCTAAAGAGACACAAAGCGGACCAGATCAAAGTGAAGAAAAAAAAAAAAAGCGGATGTAAAAACGTAGAAAGACAGCAGCCGCAATTCATGCGAATAAAAAGGTCTACCTGGTTGTTTTGGCGATTGGGTCCCAGAAGGAAAAGGAGCATCCGGTGATAGGCCGAGTGCTTCAACAACAGTTGACAAGCGTCACCACCCTGAGTGAGAAAACATCATTTTGTTTTTTTGTACATGGAAGAGTAGACACGGAGCAAGGGTGGGCAAAACTTTCTGGTCAAGGACCAGAGTTGATTCATTCAAAATGAGAACTGGACCAAGTGACTCGTAAAGTACCGTTCAAATCTGTCAATCTTTTTTTTGGGGGGGGGGGGGGGGGGTATTAGAGGACCGTACCCTGCCACAAAGAGCGAAAATGCATAGCAGTAAGTCATTGTGCCTCCGAAAAAGGTTGAGAATTGCTTACAGATGCCACAAGATGGCGGCATTGCACTGCTTTTCTATGAGACAGGGTGGTAGCTTGTCTAAATGAAGGTCCTCTCCTCACCTTAACATAGTTCTTGGCACTTGGATGGTATCAAAGCATTACGAAATACATTAAAAAAAAAAATCCACATTCGTTCATGTATTTAAAAACCAGGATGGTGCGAATCAGCCTTACGTTGCCTCCGTTACCTTTTGAGAGAAATTACTGAAGAGGCTGAAGTACTGTGAGCAGTTCTTCACGTTCTCCGGAACGTCCTTGTCCAGCAGCGAGAGCAGGGCGTCGGTCAGGCCGTCTAGACCCGGGTCAGCAAAGTGCAGGGCGCTCTCCAGGGTCTTCTCCAGGATGGACGCCACCACCACCCGCACTTCCCTCATGCTACACTCCAACAGGCAAATCCTACAGGAAGGAAATAAGGCTCACGTCAGAAAATGTGTCATTGACCCAAAGACATTGAGCCAAAGAAAAACAAGGTGGCATAAAAAAATGCTTCCCCCCAACAAGTGTCTTTACGGTTATTCATATAATTACATAAGAATGAGCCATAAGTCGCACCTGGTCATCTCTCGCCCCTCTGGTCCAACCAGGTACTGAATCATCCACTGGCAGGCGGTGCTGCTTTTTGACAGCAAGACTTCCACCGTAGCCATCCACTCCTCCGTGTCCACACTGCGTGTTTGTGTCGGGTGGGGGAGAGGGGGGGGGGGGGGGGTTAGAGATTGTGACATAAATGCGGCCGCTCGTGTACATACTCTTTGTGTTTGTTCATACCGCAGCTTCTTTTTGGTGTGGAGGTAGGTGTGGAAGAGGAAATGGACGGCCAGTTGGAGACTTTCTTTAGCCATGGCTTGGTAATCGGCGTGCTTCAGCTTGGTCTAGAACAACAAATGCGGTGGTGAAATGAAGCCCGTCCCCCAATAATTGTTGTCATTGCTACATTGGAGTAAATTAAATGCCAGCGCATAGCACGACGAAATCAACATGTTATTGTTTTTTTGTTTTTTTTTGAAAAAGTAATGACACAGAAGTCATTTGCTTTTGCTGATACAGTACAAAGGTGCCAAATATTCCAAATATATTTTCGTATTATGAGAACCATATATAGCCAATTGCTAATTATTATAGTTAATACCCATTGGTAATTTGGGTTCAGAGTTACAGGAAACTGAATACTCGTTTTGAATGACAACTCTTTTTAATTTTTTTACACAACAGGGAAAATTAGGACTAAGGATGTAACATTCAACCCAAGAAACCTTTTGTACAAGCGTATTGCATCCACAGAAGTGCACAAAGTCCAGAACACGAAAGACGTACTGCATTGACAGAGGCCAGCGAGAGCGTGAAGTTGAAGTAGTCGCTGTTGTAGACGTCTCTGTTCCTCATGAACTTGAGATTCTCGTCCCTCACCATCTACTCAAGGAGACAAAACCCAGAGGTGACGCAACCATGTCACCAAAATGGGGCATGGGAAGCTCGACGCCCACCTGGTAGATGCTGGCGGGCATCTTCTCCACAAACAGGCCCTTCTTCTCGCCCTTGCGGACCAGGCGGGTGAGCAGCGTGAGGCGGTCGTTGTTGGCCCTGGGCGGGCGAGGGGACGACTGCGGCGAGACGTCGGGTGAGGAGGGCGCAGACCTAGAAAACGAAGATGCCATTAATGCAGTGCTTGTCAATTATTTTTTGTTACAATTGAACATTTGGAGATGTAAGAAGTGTGGTTCACTCACAGGGTGAGATCCTCCGCTTCCTGCCTCATGATGCTGACTCTGCTTTTTTTGGGCAGGACGGGTGAGTTTTGCTCGCTGATTTTCTGATAAAACAACATGTAGGCATTCCAGTATCTCCTCCTCACGTCAGGGTAGGGGTTTGCTGCAAACAAAGACACACGCGCACGGGGTTACGACTTGAACTGACGCTATTTACAGAGATCAAAACGGTTTTGGCGGTCGTGGCTCACATTGATCGTAAACTTTGGGCCGGTACTCTCCTCCGAAGCACTCGTACTCCAGGGTTTCGTCGTTCATGTCAAACTCCTCGACCACGTTGTCGTTGAACTTGTACCAACGTCCACGTGAGCTGCCGCTGTACACAAGTAGACACAAACACGATGAAAACATGTGCATGCTTTTTTGGGTGGCGCAAAGCATCCTGGAGCCTATTGTTTACCAACATATGCTCATTCAAATATTTGCTGACTTAACACACTCGTCAATGTACATTGTACATCAGGGGTCGGGGACCTTTTTGACTAAGAGAGCCATGAAATCAAAATATTTGGAAAAGTATTCTCTCTTTCTCTCTTTAATGTGAATGGTTTTCCGTTCCTCACGATTGCTAAAGGTCCACCAAAACGAGCGGAATTACAGTTAGCTTGCCGGGTCCATACGCGGAGTTGCTGTTGGCTAGCTTGCACGCTGCTCAGTAGCTTGCACGCTTCCTTTCCGCCTTCTCCCGCACGGTATTTTGATGCGAGCTTAGCACGGCGCGCGTCAAAGTGCCGCTTTACATTTGACCGTTTCATCGATGGTATTTTGTCATTGCAAATTAGACACACCGCAGAATCTGTTCTTTCCACAAAGGTGAATCCTTCGGTCCATTTGTCCTGAAGTGTACCATAATCGTCATCTTTTTTTTCTTTTCGCCATTTTATTCGTCGAAGGATTTGCTTTGAGCGAATGACCGAGCGAGCTGATTCAAAAGGGGGCGTTTACCCGTTTACCCAGCAACGGCCAACGTAGGCCAGTATCATCCAATTAAAATGGCTCCTTCTGCCAACTGCAGCCCAGAACAGGACATGAGCAGTGAAAAAAAATCGATGGATGGATTAAACATGCGAGAATATCTTGTTTTATCTGCGAGCCAGGTGCAATCATCAAAAGAGCCACACCTGACTCGCGAGCCATAGGTTCCCGACCCCTGCTGTACATGAAGAATACGAAAAGGGCCTCTTACCGTCTATCTTTAATAAAGGAGTAGTAGTGGCCGGCGTGCGCCTGCCCGCTGTGGACCACCACGCCAACTAGTTCGTAGTTCTCCGAAATGGTGACCTTCTTCCTGGGCGAGCCTCCGGACGTGCCATCGCCTCGCCCCTCGCCGCCCTCCCCGCTGCAGTCCTGACGCGCCATGCCGGACACGGTGTACGGCTCCATGTTTAGCACCCAGGGGAACTGCAAACGCAGAAGGTTTTTCCACCTCTTTTATCTTGACGAGGACAAAGAATATCCTCCTTCGAGACGCACCCGAATCTGTTCGTCGTATTTGATGGAGCGTCCGCTTTCCCAGTCAAAGCCGAAGCGCATGAGATGAATGCAGAGAACGCTGGGAAGCGATTTGATGCACGTCCTCTTTACAGTGGTCCTCTGTACATGTGAATACGAGAGACATTGTTGGAACGTTTGATTAAAAAAAAAATAATAATAATAATTCAACAACATAAGCGGTGGCTTACGTGCCTTTTCCTTGCATTTCTCACAGTAGTAAGCGTTGCTACCCTCCAGAACTTCCCCTCGGACGAACTGGTCCAGTGAGATCTCGAGACTCTGGCAGGACGTCACGCCGAGGTTGAGCGCCATGAACGTCTCTTCGCGCTCGTATCTGCAATGCAGTTTCCATATAATTGTGGGAAAATACTTGTCTTCAGCAGCTCTGGTTTGATCACATGGGAGAGTGATCAAGTAAGTACGACTGCACTCAAATAGTTTTCCCGCAATATTAGAATGTATTGAGATGCACCTGAATATGACGTTAAAAAAATGCTGCTCTCGTATCGGATCTTATGAGATGTGGGCAGAAAGAGAGCACAATCGTAATTCGTGACTCACCGATGAGGACAGTCTTTGCAGATTTTTTGGTCGGAAAAGATGCCCTGAAATGTGTTTTTGAAGATTTGCTCTCGGCCCATTTTCTGGCAGAGGAGGGAAGGGGGAGGGGGGCAAGAATCATATTTAATGCATGGTAACAAACACAAGCAGCTTATATAAGATGAATATCATACCTTGAGATGTTCATCAAGCTGGTCCACCAGGCTGGTGAAGAATTCATACGCGTCCTGTTGCTCTCGTACGTACAACTCTTTGTTCCACATCTTGAAGATCTAAAACATGCCAATAAAAATGGACTTCACTAACAGTTTGTATACAAATAGTTTTGACAATCCGTGGCTTCTTTGTGAGTTGTCTATTTTCTGAAAATGTGCCTGCAAGGGAGCCCTTCCGATTTTTGCCAGACTGTCAAGTACCATTGGGGCTAATTTACATAAAAAGACAAAAATTGTGTGCATTTTGTTTTTAGAAGGCCGGAATACAATAATTTCCATTCTTTTCAATAAGAAAAAATGATTTGAAATGTAAAATTGAACTCAGATTTTTAGGCATCACTGGAGCTACTCACTAAAATGCAAAACTATTTTTAAAAAAATCTCCAAATACCTTCCAGAAGTTCTCCGGGACGTAGTACTGCAGTTTGCTCTCCATCAGGTGACCAAACAAAGACTGAACTTGGTAGAAGACGCTCTCATCGGGCTGGTCCGTGTCATCCTCAATGGACAGGAACGCCTTCGGAACCAAACAATACCCACATGATTGCCGATGTAACACAATACAGATCAAATACATAAATAAATACAAAAAAAAAAAAAAAACACTACGTGTACCTCTGGTAAGCCCGGCTGCATGTATAGCTGCTGGAAAACAGCATTCATGTAACAGGTGGCTCCACCGTTCTTCAGGCCCACAAAACCCGAAACCGAGCGGCTCTCTACAGGGGGAAGGTACTGACATAGGCGAGATAAGAGTTCAACTTCACAGCTCAGTTATCAGTCAGTGTCCAATATTGGTGCCTCACATCAAACTCTTTACAGAGCGACGGGTCAGACTGGTGGTGCATGGAGAGCAACTCTCTGGTGATCAGTCGCAGGTTGGAAAGGGAGCTGTCGGCGAGCATCACCAGGACCTCGTAGGCCGCCAAACGGCTGCTGGCTGTGCTGCACCTAAGTGAAATGGGACAGGGGGGGGGGGGGGGGGGGAAATCTTGAGCAGATTGAACCCTGGTTTGTCAAAATCTCAAAAGAGTGGGTGAACTTATTCTACAGCTCATAAAATTGTGAGACGTGCCTAACCTCAAAGTCTTTTCTTGTTTTTACACCTAACACTGGTTCACAAAGTTTGCCAATGTAGGCTGTGTGTTAAGGTAACATTGTCAGTCCAGTTAAAATATTTCATTATTATAAACCACTCTTAATTTGAACTTTTTTCTATTTGCTTGCTTCTGATGCAAGTCAGCAAGTTTCTTATTTCTTCTCTCAAACAAACAAATAAATAAATACATAAATAAATAAATCCCGACCGGTGATTATCCTGTGGTGCGTTTACGTAAAGCGCCTCACTTGGGGTGGAAATCGTGGCTGGGGGCCGGGGACGCGGTGGAGTTGGAGGTGTTGATAATGATGCGCGATGCTCGGAACAGGAAGTCATCCAACAGCTGCTGGATCAGCGATGGGCCTGCGGAGAGAGTTAGGCGGGGTCATGTGACGCACAAGGGCAACTGTGCATATTCGATTGTCTGAACTCAAGATGGCGGATACAAAATTCTGTCATACATTCCATCAGAGGTAGATAAATTATATCATAGAAGCCATAGAATATCAGGACTTTTTCTTTTCATGTCGCCCAATGTTTGCAATGCTTATAGTATTGCCTTCATATGTTGTTTGATTAACGCGATGAGACTTTTGCTCGACTTCATCTCATGGGTAGGCAGATTAAAAGATTTACTTGTTTTTTATGTTTCCATTTAGAAATGGCTCTTGTGACACATAAAGGTAGGATTAAAAAAAAAGAAAAATAATTATCATAACAATTGGACCAATCCCCATATTGCGCCCCTCAATTTTCACTTCCTGCTAATGATACGGTTAGCGTCCCAATACTTTTGTCTATATGGACTTACCGAGGTGTTCCTTCTCCTTGCCGCAAAGCGACAGCAAGGTCTTGATGAGTCGCAGGTGTCCTGCCAGGAGGATGTTGTCCGCCTCGCTGGTCTCCATTTCCGAGCTCCAGCTGGGCTCGAAGTTGTCCAGCCAAGAGATTTCGTCCTCCAGCATGGTGGCGGTGATGACTTGTGACGCCTCCATCTCCGAAGCTACATGGGGTAAGCGGAAGGGTGGCGAGAGACAACGATAAAGTATCGGAGCAGCCTTAACGCGCAAACTTTTATTGCGGGATGCATTCTAGACTCATCCACACTATGTGGAAAATCCACAAAATACAATTTCACAAGTTTTTAAATCACAATAGTTAAGTTAATTTGCTACCATCTTGTGGCAAGTATAGACAATTATAATTTTTTTGTATGGGCGTAAAGACAGGGTTTTTGTTAATCGCGGAAGGGCTCGGGGTCACTTTCTCCCTAGAATATCGGGGTTCACTGTACTATCAAAAACCCATCAAAAGAGTCCAATCGAGGAATCTGGATACAACAGGGAACACTGCATCCACTTTTGGGGAGTCAGTGCCAATATTGCTTGTTAGAATGTCCAGCCATGATTTTTAACACTTACTTGTTAGATCATCCAGTAACTGACATCGCAGGTCAAAGTATTCCGTGCACTGGGACAACAATCTGTCGATTAAATGGAACCAACAGCATGAGTGCCTTGTACTGTTTTTGTCACTTTCGGCCCTTTTTTGTTTCCTGGGATTTACCTCTGGTTGACTCCCCTCATCACCGACGTGGGACTCCACAGGGGCAGCTGAGCAGTGAGGATGACCGAGAGCAGGAACAAGTTGGGTTTCTGCACGTCAGCAAAGCCTGATGTGTCCGACTGGCTAAGAGTGTACAGCTGGTCACAGGCCACACGGCGGATCTGAAAGAGAAGCAGTTAGATGATTTCGTTAACAGTTTTAGGGGAGCGTTTCAAAATCATCATTGCACCAAGGAAAATATTTTTTTAAAACACACACAGTGTATTGAAAAAAAAAAAGATGATCTCACCTCAATTTACTCACAGGTTAGTTGAACACCAGAGCTATTACTATTTTTGTAATAATTATTATTTGATACGATTAAGTATTATTTCGTGTGGTCTCTAGACAGAGGGGGCGCTGCAGGAGTGCTTTAATGTCATCAATTGGTTTTATGTTTCTTAACAAAGAACATTTTTATTAAAGAGGAGTATTATGATTTTAATTTGACTGTTGTAAGAGTTGAACTCTCTGGGAATCAGTAAAGCTTATCTTATCATCATCTGCTGTGTGACTTGCAACGGGTGGATACACGGGTTAATTGCACTTTCTGCATTTAGAGGAAGGGTGTTTAATTGCTCTCTTGGCACGACGTGTCGATAAATAGATGAACAAAGATAAGACAATGAATTGAAATGGGATAATCTCCCAGCGCACACCTGATGCTCTAAGTGGTTGAAAATCACAGTTACAGGGGGTGGAAAGAAGTCCTTAAAGGGGACATATAGAAAATTGAGCATACCCACCCAGCAAGTGTTAAATTAACCAATTAAGAACATATTTTGTTATCTGCCCATTTTTAAAAACGTGTCAGAGAGCCGGCGCACCTTTCTCACTATTGTGTGACAGAAAAAAAAACCCCCCATACAGTACGTCTCCTCGAAATGCAGTTTACCTCTCCGCTGGGAGATCCCAGCAGCACATCAATAATGAAGTCGTTGACACAGGGGAGGTTGTAAAAAGAGGCTGCGGAGAGAAATCGCCATTGCGACATCAAGTACAAAAATCGACGGATTGGATTTAAATCACAAGTGGTGACTGCGAACGTCACTTGTGGCTCGAGTCTTACACAGCTGTTGACAGCGCAGCTGCAGGCAGGTGACCAGGAGCGACAGAGCCTCGCGAGCAATAATGGCATCTTTGATGGAGACGCTCTGCTGCCGGACGCAAATGCCTGCGTGCAGTGCGGTTGGCGTCGTCTCTCCCTCGCTGCTGGAGCTGCAATTGCTTCCTGCGAAGACCAAACACTTTTGTCACTCGTGTGACTTGCAGCATTTGTCAACATTTTCTCTTTAAATCCCTCTTGAAGAATGCAGTAGTCATAGAAGATGCATTCTACCGGGGTTTTTTTCCATTTAAAGGGAGTTCCGAGGTGCCTTAATAAACGCTCCTTGACATTTTTCTGTCAAAACCCACAAAGAATAATTAGCACGTAACGTCTATGAGCGTTGTATGCGCGTGTCCCGCCTCTAACTACAATACAATCTCTCACCTGTGCTGCTGACTCTCGTGCGCACTCCCTGAGATAGAAGCGAGCAATGGGTCTCTCTGATGGGCTGCGGGCTGCCGACAAGATCCAGTCGCCCCGCCGCCGCCGCCCAGGTCAGTCGCATGAAACAGGCCACAGTGGAGGTGAAGTCACCGACCTCCATGGTCTACAACAGGGCACAGATTTCGACGCTACAAATGCACTCCAAATATAGTCCTGTTTGATTGCATTGTATTCCTAAAAAAGGGCTGACACACAAACTGATGATCAGTCAATCAAAGCTACGACCAAACCAAAGCGCGTGGTGTGCCGTGTTGGCCATTTCGAGTACACCGTACACTCTTAAGAGCAATAAGCTATAAGCTATTTTTCAAAATTCATTTTGCACAGTACCCTGCTTTACCTGAATAGCCACACGAGCAGCGGGTATGATCTCCTCCACTCTGATGGACGAGCGTTCAGACAGTGACATCTGCCTGTAGGAGGACTTCTCCGGCGTCGCACAAAGAGAGAGCTGGCGGCCAGTGCGGCCCGCGTTGCGGAACGGGCGGGACGACAGCGCCTCGCCGTCACGGATGACGTCCTCATCCAGTGCCATGGGCATGCTTTGGCCAACCAGAAGGAATCTGTGATTTGTTTAAAAAAACAAAAACAGTTGAGCAACAGAGATTCGATTCTCTGTGATCTATGATGCATTTGACAGTGCGCTGCACCTGGCCAACTGAAGACAGATGGAGTAGACGCCTTGTCGGGTCTCATAGTCCACCTCTGATGGGATGGAGTCTCTTTGCATAACATTTACCACCAGACTGCAAGTGAACAGAGACTACATTTAAGAAAAGAACAAAATATACAGACCTGAAAACCTGGACTCACCCTCACTCACCCATTTTCCATATGCTTATATCTACTGTATATTTTATCATTTTTATTTATATACTTGGTGTTCTTCCACTTCTCCCTTTCATAATTTTGCTGCTGTAAATTGGGAAGTTCTCCATTGTGAGACAAATAAAGGTGATTGTCTGTCTGTCATTGAAATTGTCCCGCTGCTATACAGAAATCTGCAGTTTACAGAGACCAGTTTTATTTTATTTTTTTAACCTGACTGGATACTTGTAATAACCTCTCAAATGGGAAAGGAGAGCCACTGTTGCCAATGCACATTCCAGCTGTTTATTGAACGTTGAGAAAAAGCACAATGAGCACATGCAATCAGACGCTACAATATCTACATTAGTGTTCAAACATGTTTACAATCTGTGTACAACGTGTGCTTGAATGTGTTTAAATGTGTGCGAGGGGTAAAACTATTTGGAAAAATGCTTTGAAATGGTCTGTCTGTATTGCAGATCGTCTCACGATTGGAACACGAAGGAGATTTCACTGGACTGTAATTATGACTGTTGGTTAGTGACATTACGGCGCGTGACCATTCGGTCATCACTGTAGAAACAGAACAGTATTAAGTATTTTCATGTGGTGTATGTGTCATACCTGAGGCCGCCTGCTTTGAGGAAGTTGTCACAGAAGGACTTGCTGCTGGTTTTAGCCATCTCATCATCAGATGTGGGCATGAGTTTGGAACTTAGCACCTGAGGCATACATAAAAAAACAAACAGTGAGCATCTTATTTGGTTAAACATACATAAAACATGAGGTACACTTGCACAATATGATAACATCCAATTCAAGAGCTGCTGCTAATTGAACAATATGTCCTGATTGTAGTTTGCTGCTTTGAAGCATTACATTGCATCATATCGAGAGGTGTTGCTAGTTCCTCTTACAAGTCTTTCCTTTTGCATCTCTTGCATTGTTACATTGTGCAGGGGCACCTGAGGTAGACGGTTATATTCCGTGTGTCTATGTAGCCTACCTCCAGGTTGTAGAGCACTCGAAAGGTGGACATGCCTGGGGCGGAGGACCGAAACAAGGACTCCAGGATGGAAGCGGCGCTGGGCTGGTGTTGATTTTTGGACGCCATAGATGGTGAGCGAGTGCCGGTCCCCTGGCCAAGGGTGAACAACGTCTTCTACAAGAAGAATAAACAGAAGGAGTCTGGATGCATTGTGGCACCATGCTGCCTCTCATACGTCAGTATTGGTACTAAAACAAAGATTGTTTGTAACTGGTGTCATGCTTTCTTGAGTAAACCACACACACACACACACACACACACACACACACACACACACACACACACACACACACACACACACACACACACACACACAAATGTAATTCCTTTGTCATTTATGGTGGTGTGTCCATTTAAAAAAAAGAAATTGTGCATGCACACCATTTCAACAACTGTCAACCTATACCTGATGGCTCCATACGCTGGATTCTTTGGGGACAAAATTGTCAAGAGCGTCCTGCACCTCGGGATCTGTTGGGATCAGGAGGAGCAGCTTTCTTACACGCAGTGTGATTCTGGGAGAAGAGAAAACACATATTGTTGACAGTTGACACTACGTCTTGCCAAGATTTACCTGTAAGGGTATCTCAATAAATTGGATTGTGTGAAATTTATTCCAGTAGTTAAATTCAAAAGACGAACTTATGTATTGTACCGTCAACCCCCCACTACTTGCCGACGATAGGGACTAAGACATGAGTAATGAGACATTTGTAATTTTGGGAGTAATTTGAATTTTGGGACATTTTGGAATAGTGAAAATCATTCATCATTATCATCATTTCATAACTGTAGAGAATTTTCTACCTGCTTTCATCCAAGTTAGCCAGCTGGTAAAGCATCTCAAATACATTGCACACCAGCGCCATAACAACACCAGGCAGGGACTTCTCCTGGTAAGAGACACACACACACACACAAATCAGAACCGAGACAAAATGTAGAAAGTAAAAGCCTCTCTACTGGACATGCAGACGCTACCTGCTCGAGGGCGTAAGCGGAGTTGAAGACGGCCGAGCTGGAACTGCTGGACGCTGAGGCAGACGACTCGGAGCTGCCCGAAGGCGTCCCCGTGCCCGAGCTCTTCACCGTCAGGCTCTGCTCATCGCTAAAGCCGAGCTGGGACAGCAGTTTCTGGTCCCGATTCATGGTCAACTAACATTTGTTGAAGGGACAGCAGAGGGATCGAATGAGAGAGAAAAAGAAAACAGGAATGTTGCTAAAGGTGGTGTTTCCCCCTGCCACTCTGTAGGCGCTTTAAGCCAAATGGATAAGACAACTTAGAATTGACATTGGCTTCAGGGGAAACACATGACATAAAAATAGTATTTTTAAACCCCCTAAAAAAAAGGGAGGAACACAGAGCTCCTATTATTGACAATCACTCACACGTACCACACTATCATTGGCAAAGATCTGGACATTATCCACCGGGCAGCTCAAGTGCTCGGATATCTTCCACCGGATGCTTCCTATCGTCTCATTACTGTGGGTCTGCAGGGACAAACAAGCCAAAGAGAGAGTGAGAATGAGATTTCCTCTGGAGATGCTCATCAATAAACGCATATTGGAGGGCACAAGAGGAAGCAGTTACAGTACCTCTAAGCTGAACGTGTCTTTGGTTGACTCATAGGTGATGTGAAGAGTGACGGGGTGTCCGTTGAACGAAGCCCCGTGAGGTAGAATAGTGCGAGGAACCGAGTACATATCCTGCAAATAGCGACGAAACAGTTCACAGACGAACCGTGAGATCATTTCAAATGATATTAGTCATTTACATTTTATTTGTCATTAATACAGTATTGCGTGTAATGTGTTGTGCTGTGCGCTGTGTGGACCGAGCAAAGGTGTAAGCGACACAATTTTGCCATAGTTCTTGCAACTCTTCAAAAAAAATAAAAAATAAAATAAAAGAGTTGTAGACTTAAATTTTTGTCAGCTCAAAATGCAGCTTGAAATCTTATTCCACTGAAGATGCAGCGGCCTACCTCAATAGTGATAACATAGCGCTCAGCCAATAACAGCAGCCTTTCGATGATGACCAATTTAGTGGATCTGGAGAAGACGAGAGGAGATTGTGAAATGGGCTGTGAGATCTAATCATCCTGATTATAACCACGCATTTCCTAAACGGTACCTGGAAGGTGATTGGACAGACGTGGCCACCGTGGGCATTGCGGTGGCGGTCAGCATCTTGGTCGCTCGAGTAACAGCGTGGGTCAAAGTAGGGCCGCCCAAAGCCGAACTGGCTGCCTGATAACAATGCAAAAAAAAAAAAATATATATATATATATATATATATTAAAAAAATGGTTTTCTGGGGGGTGTTCACTCACCTCTAGTCTCTTATAACAATCGGCAATGAATTTTTTGTGCAAAGATACTGAATCCTGTGCGCGAGAGAGAGACAGAGAGAGAGAGTGAGTCAATCAAAAGACCTTCACTGAGGTTTTAATTGGTCAGCAAAGATTGAATAAATTCTAATTCTTGCTTTATTTTTCAGCCCGTCAGAAGAAAGACCTTTGCACTGACCTTCTTCATCTTGGGGTTAAGGTTGGTGTAGCTGTATGTAATAATGAGCTGAATTGCTTCATTGGCTATCTCCTCATCAGGGGTTTCCATGGCGATGCGCCAGATAAAGTCCATCCCTGCCAGGTCGAGACGTTCCACACACTGAAACCACACCGTTTTTTTTTCCCACAATGAGGACAGTTCTCCTCGCTTATTCATGGAAGATCACATAACAGATAAATAACACGAGTGGAGACAGACCAGCTGAGTTCCTTGGCGTTTCAGTCGATGATCACACAGATTGACGTTCTCAAAGAAGGTCTTAAACAGGTTGAAACCTTGAGGGACGCATAACGATGTTAGGAGGTGCATCAAATACTCAAGGACGAGGTCAATAAAAGCCCGCCTGACCGTTCATTGTAATCTCATACGGCTCCAGTTTCAGTATCTTCTCCTTGAAGAGCTGCTGCTGAACGTCGCTCTCGAGATCATGCTGGCCTTTGGTGAACCACTCGAAACACATCTGTCATACAAAATGGAAACAATGCGATCAAGACCAGGAATACCATTAACTCATTCACTCCCAAAGACGTTTTTAAACGTCTTTTCAGACTTGGTCTAGAATTGGCTGGTACTGAATGAGTTAAATAAGCCGCCAATTGAGTATGGTGAATAAGTTGAGAATGTGGTTAAAGCCACGGTTGAAGAGAGAATGAGAAAGAGACGTTCACAAAGGCTGCAAATGCATACCTCACGGTCCAGCTCGCAAACATCCGGGCCGGACACCAGGCACTCCCAGATCTCCTTGGCCCTGTTCCAGACCAGGTAGAGGCTGGCCTCCTGGAGGAAGAAGGCCAGAAAGCGCAGGTGGCCATCCAGATACTGAGGGGAGAGAGAGAGAAAGCGGGTCCAAAATAAGTAAGTAGTAATCACGCTGGGGGAAGACAAAAAAATAAAATAAAATAAAAACGCACCTCCTGGTAGGTGTATCTTCCGTCCACCATGGAGGAGCCGGAGAGGCAACCGTTTCCCGCCGCCGTCGCCGCAAGCCGATGGCAGCAAACGAGGGAACCCGTGATCAGCTTGACGATCTCAAAGTTCTTTTTCAGGTCCTGGATGATGCTCTGTGGGAAGGCAATTTTCAACGATAAAAAGGTATCGAGACAAGTCATCCATTCTCAAAAATAATTTGGTATCAATTTGACGATCGATTAATCACGGCGCCTATACATTGTTGATTGAAATGATGTTGTGCGGTGGGAATGGAAGAGCGTTTAATAGTTTTGCCTGTCACGATATGTCGTTGGCATAGATAGGGGGAACAAATAACTTTTTGGATCGGCTAAGTGAAACTGGCAACCTGATGATATCTCACAACACCCGAATGCACTGAAGTACAGTGGTAGAGAATTACCAATATATATATACAGGTATATCTTTTCAAAATGTTACCTTGTCTTGCTTTTGGTAGGTCTGCTTGATGAAGGAGCGAGTGATCTCATGCAACTGACGCAGGGCAGGCACCACCCAAACCGCCTGAGGGCTGCTCGGTTGAGAAGCCTGTCATGTCCATGCGCAGGACCAAACACACAGTAGATGATCAGACAAGGACAATATAAATCGTGAGTGAAGGAGCAGCAACTACGAAAAACACAGGACAGTGATTCATCATTGCATCTTACTTCCGATCATGCTTGGTTTTGCCATCGTTGACCTTGCATTTTTTTGCAGTGAGACCCGTGCGAGGAAGAGAATCAGTGCCATGGATTTCCACTTCAACTATTTAAACTTTGTCGTCCATTCACGGCTCTGATTGGCTTCCTTTTTACAACCGAGCGAGCACCCCCACCAAAAGCTGACCACTCATCAAGCAGTTGAGTACCTTCATCCAGTCCGGCAGCCTCTTCGCACAGGGCCAAATCTCAACACCACTGTGTAATCATTCCAAATGCCATACCCAAGATTAATATACACCTGGTTAAATCCGCTCGGGTTACAATCAAGAGTGAAATTATCGACCTGTGACCAACGAAAGCCCGCTCCCGACGACCCTCAGCGACAACTGGTTGGCAGGCGTGAAGCAGCGAGATTGAAGGCCAGAGAAGTTGGTGGAATTTAAAAAGTGGGAAAGAAAAGAAAATCAGGCGTCTTCTCTTACTTTCAGCGACAGAGATTTCCTCTTTCCCCAAGAACCAGACAGAAATGAACTTTGAGTGTCGCTGCCTTTTGGGTCCTCTTGAGTCTGGACAGTACACATTTCATTTGAGCTGGGTCACACAATGATGACATCATCGCGGTCCACAAGATGCTCGCGGAGGCTTCACCGAATTTAGTGCCGGCATGACAACGTCGCACCACAAGACAGGCGCAACATTCACTTATTTGACAATTAAAGGGGAAGTCAACCCCCCCCCCCCCCCCCAGAATTTCTGTACAATATATTCTACGCAGCACCACCATATTGCGTTTGTGGAATACGAGTTAGGCAGCAAAATCCACCCTTTTTTTTCTCCAGCCATCTCAGGGGGCGGCCATTTTGCCGCGTTCCATCAGCTGAAAACAACCTCACAGTTGCTCAGGGCTCAGGTGATGATCAATCATTGCGTTTCTGGTCATAATCTCTTCTTTGATTTGAGGAAAAGTCCAAGAATCCAATTGTACTTTTTTTTTTTTCAGCCATCTCAGCGGGCGGCCATTTTGCCCCATTCTAACAGCTGAAAACAACCTCACAGTTGCTTGGGTGATGACCAATCATTGCATTTCTGTTCATAATCTCTTCTTTGATTTTAGGAAAAGTCCAAGAATCCAATTAGTGTTAAAAAAAAAAAATCACAACAGTATGTGCGCTTGAGCTTCTCATAAATCACCCCATAAAGAACCCAAGTGCAATTAACAGGGACGTGCCAGCCTCAGATGAAAGCGGTCACAAGCAAGTGAAGAAGCGCAGCGCTTGCTTTAATACCGCTGAACCTTCGCAGCCTCAACTTTATAACCACCAAAAAAAAAAATTTAATAAAGAAAGAAGAAAATACACAATAAAAGTGTATGCTCAAGGACCAAATAAACATCGGCGAGCAGCAAAGAGTACAGGGCAGCTCCTCGCCCACCTTCTTAATGTCCTCGATGCATTTAATGATGTAGCTGCGTTTGACGGTCTCCTTGACAGCGTAGGCGTCGCTCAAGATCCCCAGGTGCTCCTCCAGCGCCTGCTGAACCAGACTGGTGGGCAGCGTGGGGAGGTGTGCCAACTCCCAAAGCAACTCCAGCACCTGAACGCAACGCGCATGCACACAATTAGGATGTCGGGCTAGATTTACACCTTGCATGCTTCAAGCGAGAACTCGGGGGGTGGGGGGGGGGGGGCGTGATCTCTGCAACCTACTCTGCGAATCCAGCCTTAAACACACAGTTCAGACAGCCCGCTTACTCTGAATCCAGCTGCTTCACAAATGCAAAGACATGCGACTCACCTTGCCGGTGGTGGTTTCAGAGCGCGCCTCCCTGCCAATCCTCCCGATCAGACTGAGCAGCTTCTGCCTGACGCGATCGCTCTCCACCTCCCAGCTCTGAATGAGTCACACGCATTTTCATTAAAGGCCGAAGCTTTTTACTGGAACGCCACTCAAAATCCCTTGTCGGCGACCTTCTGGATGAGCACGAAAAGGTGCGTGAGCTGATCGAAGCTGAACTTGACTGCGGCGGCGGCGATGATTGTGTGAATGTTTTCGATCACAGTTGAAGATTGGCCGGCCTGAAATGCAAGCACACAAAAAGATTTATTTCTCTGTTTTTCTTTTTGTATAAAACACCAGCAGATGTGTACGCTGATATTAACCTGTATCCTCCAGATCTTGGACAGTTCATCCAGGGAGAGTTTACTTCCCAGCAGCTCAATGATTCCTTTTATTCTCTCACAGTACTGAGCTTGGTCAATATTGCCTTTCATAATAACAGGGGGGAACAATTAAAATCACAACATTATTAAATGCAACCTTGACATGTGAACTTAATTTGAAGTGTATTTAACTGTTAATGCGGGTTAGTGACAGACTCGGATCATTACACACCTGGATTAGATTTAACTGTACGTGATCGTGGGACCAATTCCTTTTGATTGCATTTCTTACCCTCGAGCGCTATTGACAGCACGGAGTTCTCCACAAGCCAATCGAGCAGTTTATCGGTATCGATGGCATTCTTCACAGTCTTTGCCAGCGTGCTCTCCTCTATTAATTTTGTCACCTGCAAGACAACGGCCGGGGGGGTCATAGGTTGGCACCACGAGACACGCGTGGTATTTGCCGCGGCTCACCTCTTTGAGGGAGTTCATCTTGGTGGAGAAATGGGGGGTTTTGAGCATGCGTAGCAACGTGTCAAGCCGCAGGTCATCCACCACCGTGACCATCTCTCTCTGGAACTTCATACACAAAAGCTTGATGGCAGACAGCAGGTCGGGGATGCTCACCAGCCGCTATAGTTACAAGACAAACAACAGAATGGACACTCTTCATTCCGGTTGAACAGAAAAACGCCACGCTGTGTAAATTCTAAAGGTTGGGGCAGGGCAGAAATTAAAAACAGACTTTTGTGTGTTGGCCTCGCCCTCCGGGAAATCAGAAATACATGGGAAAAAAAACATACTTTGTAAAACACTACCTTGTCTTTGAGGTCCTTTTCCTCCAGGTTCTGTACATATGTGATCATCTTATGGATGACTGGATCAAGCATGGGCTGGAGCACACATTTACAAAAGAGTTTTGTTAATCTTAGCAATGTGGCAACATTACAATTTACCGAGATGCACCCGTGACATGACATGACAACCTACCTGGACAAGGCTGGAGTTGAGGTATTCGGCACAAACGCCGAGAGGCTGCACCAATGCGGAAACACACTGTGGGACACACACAAAAGGTTAGCTGTTTGGTTCGCTAAAAAATTCCAATGCATGAAACCAAATGAATTAAAGCCTGTTGTCGCATACAGTGGTGCCTTGAGATATTGACCCGACTAAGCGCTACCATTTGAAACAATGGAGCGACACAAGATATTTGGTGCACCTCCGAACATCATTATGTGTCCTGAGATAACATAACAATTCTAACAGGCATATATTCTTTATCCTCAGTGAATATAAACTGATATTATTGCTGACTGGGGAGCTGAAATGGGCTTCATGCTTCTTATATCCGTAACAGGAATAGTACAATGTAAATTATTTTTGCGTCACAAAATGAATAAATATAAACATGCGATTTGATACACTCCGATTTCACTGGAGTGTGAATGCAGGAATGGGGCGGCGGGAGCATAAATAGATCTTCAAACACATGAGCCCGGCCGCCATTTATCATTTCATCTTATATCAGCGGGCCGAAATAAATGAATGTTTTATGTGTTTCAGTCTGACACAGCTTGATCGGCTTGAAGCTTTGTGCTGCTCCTGCCCCTCCCAGCTATTTACTGCTGCACTTGACTTCCTGTTTCTCAGCAGACAAATGAATGGGTTGCCCGTGGGAGCCTGGAAAGGAGGAAGTCATCCTCCTACTCTCGTTATAGCCTCACCTCTCACTTTCACTGGCTTCTCTGCTGAGGTAGTTGTGACTTCCAAAGGAGACAGTCTGCATTCTTTTTTTCACAATTTAAAACAGTGCACACACGTCTTAACAAAATGTTTTTTTTTTTGTGATTATTATTTTTGTGATGATCGGTTCCTCTGAAAGAAATGTGGCTTGCGAACTTGCACATAGCATATGGAGAATTGGTGTGGAGTCACTTTACTTGGGTTTGCTATTTTCCTCACTTGATGGTTTGAGCAGGCACTCCAGTACGCTTTCCTCTTAATCTATTAATATGCTAATAGTAAGAAGGAGTTGCCACCCACTCATACGCAAAACAAAACCAAAAAAAAAAAAAAAAAAGATCAATGGCTTCCCTCCACCTCGCTTCCTGCAAGGTTCCCTAAAGAAAGCACGAGCACAAGGACGCTTCAGAAGAGACGAAACAATAGAGCATTTCAACCATTGCAAGGTGACAGGATAAGTGGAACCTCAAGCCTCCTACAGCTGAGAGCAGACAAGGGTGGGGTGGGGGTGGGGGTGGGGACACCCGTCTCAGAATCAGACCGTCTCTTGGGTGGAAAGAATGCCATTACTCTTAAAAGTATGTCAGGCTGTTTGTAAGCAAGGCAAGGGAGGGACATGCAGGATGGGGGGTTAGTCTTACGGCTATTTCAATCTCCTCCGCGTTGAGCTTCGACTGGATGGCGGTGAATCCTCCCAACTCACCGAACTAGACGAAAGAGGCAGAGACAAAAGCAAAGATAAGGCATATGTTCAAAAGTACCATACCCAAAAGTCAATTAAAACAAACTGTTTGTATAAAAAATATATACATCGCTGTCCATTGAGAAATGTGTTGGCAGGTTGTGAGCCAATGAGGACCCGGAATAAAGTCAGCTCTGGACAAGGAGCTTCAGAAAAAAATATTTCTTACGTGAGACTAGATTGCATGGTTCAAGAGGCACGATTTGGGGTGGGTTTTTTTTTTTTGAATTCTCAAGTGGGATATTCAATACGGCAGCATTTAAAAAATGACACAGGATATTTTCATACAGGCCACATCCAAAAGAAGGTAAAAACCTGATACACATGGGATGTTTGCCAATGCCGTCGCATAGCTGCAGATCGGACACATGCGATTCACGTCATGCATATTGCTGACCTATACGAAACCCAGGACTGGCCGTACGATCATAACTTACATCGCCAAGGCCAATAAAACGGTATGCGAGGTTTAAAATTGGTATGATTCATAGATTACGGTTTACTTCCGTGTTGTCTCGGCCTGGTGTTGACATTGTGTGATTATTTACTGCACGTTGCAATTTAGACGTCTGCGCGCGCGTGTTGCTTCAGTGTAAAACTGTCAGTGTGTCACCTGAGATGGACGTGGAAACAATTGAACGTCAGATGCAGGTATGAAATCGGAATTGGCGCGTGGGCGTAGAGTGTACAAAAGGCAGATCTCGCAAAGAAAACTCTTTTGGGGGTGATGTGTGATGCTGCACAGCCTACAATGGAGTTGAGATGACTTACTTGATTGACTAAATCCACCAGCCAACCGTGAGGCTCCTGAAACAGATCATTGTGCTTTGAGTGGGTTTATTTCACATACGTACGTATGTCAGTCATACATTGATGTCTGTGGCTCTGTCACACAACACTGGAGATGAAGTGGTCACTGCCCCCCCCCCCCCCACCACTAGCACGATTTGATTAGTTATTGTAAACCAACGTGTGTAAAGAGTAACTTCAAGCAAAAGTAAATAATTAATGCCTCTGCGGAGGCCTACTGGTGGAACGTCGAAGCAATCTTCAAGACATTCATTCCGCTGCCCTTACCCTGCTGAATAGCCTCGATCAAACTAAATTAAATATTGAACTGCACCCTAAAGGCTTTTTAAAATGCAGTTTTCCTCAACACGTTCACACCATCAGGTTTTTATGGGCGGTTACTGCGGAAGGGTTTTAGCTGACCCACTTTCCAGGCCCACGGAGCCAAACAAAATTTCCGCCAGGATCGATATCGTATCTAACGTGAGCGAACCTTTCGAAAACGAATCGAGCTTTACAATCTTGTGGATCTGAATTGTAATCTACGAATCGTTAGATCACCTCGAGCGTCAGGTGAGTTCAGCCTTACTTTCTGATAGGTGTTGCTTGGAGAAACAGCAAACATGTTGGCCTCGTCTCCAAACACTTCAGCCCAGTTCCTCTGACACGCCTTCATCCGGTTCTTAAAATGGTACTCGTTGTCGGGGTTGAAGGCCTGGACATAACCGGAAGTGACACACCTGTCAGGTACTGCAGGAAGTATTTTACTCATGTGATCGGAATGTGGGCTGTTTTACAGATGAGAAGAGAGTCGAAGGAGATTTACAAATGGAGAACGAGTCAAATAATACACACCATCGCCAAGACACCCATGAGGTTGACGGGAACCGGGTCCTGCTTGACTCGCTCGGCCACCAGTTCCACCAGCAACATCAGCATGTTGTAGATTCCCTCGTGGATCTCGGTGCCCCACTTATGTACGGCGTTGCTGGTCAGCAACTGGAGACAGCGAGATGAAGAAGAATGCAAAAAATAAAGAACTAAATGAGAGAAAGTCTTTGGTGAGATCTTCAAAGTCTGTCGGGAGACTCCGACCGTTTACCTTTTTAAAGGCCTCCGGCATGCAGCGCTCCACGAACCTCTTGCAGTTCTCGTCGGCGTCTGCGAGGCCTGACGGAGATGGAGAGGTTGAATTTCACATCGGAAAAAGAAAACATGCGACGCCTAGAACGCCACGGGCCATTCAAACCCCATTTAACGCTTTCGTGCGCCTTTTGGTCGTGAATATACGGTAACATAAACGATACCCGGAATTTCACTGTTGCTCTTTGCTTGACATTTTTTCGACTTTTACACGGAATGAGTTTTACCGTGCCGGGCGAGGCATGTCGAGGCGATGAGGCATTTGCCCAGTGACTCCTCCCTCTTGTACGGAATGGACCAGTGGTCGGTGAACACTCGGCTCTCCAGCTCGTACAGGTTGGTGGTGGGGAACTCCATGCTGCCGCCGGAGCAGTTTCCGTTCTCATCATTGCTCCTCTGCAAAAAACAAAACATAAAAACATTAACATGAATGAAAACGTGTGACGAGATGTCCCCTCGGTGGACGACCTATGGAAATTGCAAAAGGCGCAGTTTATCATAGACTCTTGTACAGTAGAAATGGAAACAACACACTTCCTTTTTGAAATGAATATGAAAAAACACACACACACACACACACACACACACACACACACAGAATCAATGGTGGGAAGTACTTAAATTCCCTGTAATGTGAAAATATCTTGAACAGAGAAGAGTGAAGCCTGCCAAATCTGAATGATCAACATGAACTAAACTTTATGTTTTACGTTTATCTATGGATTTGCTTTTATCTATCAAGTGTTGAGAAATGAAAAAGGACGCCTTTTATTTATTTCATTATTGGATGGATGGACGCTGCGGTAATGTTAGGGACATTTTGCACATTAGCATTGCGCTGAAATAGAAGAAAAGAAAATAGAAATTCACCATTTGGAAAGCAGATTT
Source organism: Hippocampus guttulatus (assembly GCF_054856545.1). Lineage (NCBI taxonomy): Eukaryota > Metazoa > Chordata > Actinopteri > Syngnathiformes > Syngnathidae > Hippocampus > Hippocampus guttulatus. The sequence continues at coordinate 18,383,965 of NC_141267.1, read as the reverse complement.
GAAGACAAACATGTCACGTCACAGGCAGTGCACAATTGCATGGACTGAAACGCTCGGTTATCGCTCAAATACGTTCAATAAATCTCATTTTTCCAACATGAAGCGCATTTCATTTCGCTCACCCAGGACATGTGTGTCAAATATTTGGGAAGATGAGTTTTTTTTTTTAATTTTTTTAATGCATCAGCAAAATACGAGTAGCTGACTCCGGATGAACTCAACGTTGTAGCCCTTTTGCCTAGTCATTTTTTAATCAGTCTGAGCACATCTCCACTTAGCAGCAGTAAACAATGGTCCCGTGTGTGAGTGAGTTCCTGCGCTATGTGGCCAAACCATTTGGGTGACGGTAAAAATGGGGAGGAGTGGAGAAGGTACGAGAGAGAACGCTCGCATTTCACGCCTTCCTCTGGAGAGGATATTTAAAATGAAACATGGATAGTTTGATGACAAGATGGGGGGGGGAAAAAAAAAAAAAAAAAAAGAAGAGTGACGCGTCGAGGAGATGAAGGTCTCCAAGGTAGCGGAGCGGTTACTATGCACCCGGTGAATCCCCCCCCCCCCTCCCCGGACCCCTTTTGCTTGTCAGAGACACTGCGGGGCTATATTTAGGAGGATGACACGAGGCAGGCGACCTGCAAGAGGCACAAACTAAGTGGACACGGAAGGAGAAAAAAAATGAAAGGAACATTTTAGAACTTCTTCATGTTCCAGTGTGTTGCACAAATATCACACTGCAAGGTCATTTTTATTAAGTGTCCCACAAGTGCCTTGACGTAAAAGGAGGCTATTATGTTTGAACAGCGAGGTTGTAGAATTCAGAACGAAAGGCATCAAAAGGCTGGATTTAAAGGTAAGAAAATGGTGGGGTGAGTTGTCGTGGGAAGCTAATGTGAAGCTACCGTCGTGTAACAATGACAACGTCCAGAGTTCGGAAATATTTTGATGTGGAAAGCGGAGACGGGGCAGCTGCGACTGGCGGCGTGTGTGCAAATCCAGATTTCGCGTGACAGAAAGGACAGAGCTGCGGTTTACACAGCTAATTCAATACTTGAAAAATGGACGTGGAAAAAAAATAAAGGATTTAAATGTTTTACATGGTTTGAACCAATGTTCCACACTCAAAACGTTTGAAAAGCGCATTGGCGATGGTGGCTGTCCTTTCCAACATGAGACAGCAAGTAGTTTATTTGACAGTAACATTTTTTAAATTATATATAAACCGCAGATTCCCTGAGAAAGATGGAATCTCTGTAGCAAGCATGGGTTAAAAAAGAAAAATCCCCCCCAAAAATTCCGTGATCTATCAGGGGTGCAGATGACTGTAAATGGAAGCTCCCCTCACACCGTCAATCAAAAGGGAGTTTTCCCCTCTTTCCATTGCATTGGCTCTCGATTGACTGCACAGGTGTACCTCATGTTGCGCTCTTTCAATTAATTTAATCAGAGATGTTCAACAGCAAATACAAGACTCTCTCTCTGTCTCTCGCTGTGCAACTATTTGTGCATGAAGCAAAGTGACAACTGTCGTTTATATTTAACAGCTTGCATCAGTGTGACAGCAGTGATGAGGAGCCAGACAGAGATGGACCAGCGGGAAGTGGTCAACATGTTGTTTACACGCGCGCTGCTATTCACAACTCTGAGTCTCACTTCAATGTGGAAGTGAAATCAGAGCGCAGATTGTTTGAACGCATCGAGGACACATTTGGAAGAGAGAGGGTTTTGGGTGTCCAACAATTACAGGCGGGGTCACTGAACACTTAATTAGAATTACGTATGATTGTGAATTTTCATTTGTATATGTTTATCTATTACGTGCCCTGTGATTGACTGGGTTACGGGTCCCGGATGGAGCCTGCCTCTTGCCCCGAGTTCAGCTGGGATAAACTCCATTTCACTTGCAGTCCTAATGGGAATAAACTGTCAAAAATTGATGTAACAGGTTACAGAACTGCAAGAACTTGACAAAAAAAAATACAACACCAAAATGGTCATTTACAAAAGCTAGGGCACTTTATGGAGAAAGTCTTCAGTTGCTTAATGTCAGAAAACTCACATACGCATCTCTACTCATCCTCGCATCAGCCTCTGACAATATCAGCACAAGTGCCAGAGTATTTGGGATTTTACAGACATTCGGCCTTTTTCTCCCTATACAGACGTTCACTATGGAGAAAAAGCATCACATCGTTTAGTGTTAGATAACTACGGCCAGTCGTCAGGAAAATTCATGTGCACATCTCTGACCACATCAGTCTCGGAAAAAACATAAAAACAATTGTACCAACATTTTGGATTTTATGGACATTAAGCTTTTATTGTGAAGGTCTAGGGGGAGATGCCAATAAAATCCAAATTACTGTCACAGTTGTTTTGATATTTTCAGAGTGGGTATGAGCAGAGGTGTGCACGTGAATTTTGATGATACTGTCCCTTAGCAAAAGTCGTATGCTCCAAAACACCAACTGCATTTGTGAATGTTGATTTTTTTTTGGTTGCTGCACATTTGGCCTACTGTCAGAAGCCTACAAGGTCCGCCGGCCAGAGCAGCACTATGTTTGTTTACGAGTAGATTTGTGACTAAAACCCTCGGCTGTTACACAAAACAAAACATACAATAAAAACAGCCACGTAGTCCACAAGAATTGCGAAACAACTACATAAAGTCCAGTTGCAGTGGAATGCAAAACCCCATGACATGAGGGGCCCGGGGGTACCTAAACCCATGCAAACTGTACTTGCAAAAGAGATGCATTCATTCCGTCTGGATACTTCCAACCCAAATCAGCAACTAGTTATTTTTTGTATTTAATTGTTTATTTTCTCACCACTGCATTCACACTGATGCGATGCAGCGCGTGCTCTCCTTTGCGTGCAACCCTCACCTAGCCGGGCAGCTACTAGTAGCGAGATTAAGTAGCAAGTTTAAAATCGCGAATAAAAGTCTTCTCGCATGCAGGTTCGAACTGAAGGACTACGAGCTGCTGACATGCCTTGGCGCCAAAGCACCGGGGAAGCGACTCAAAGCTTCCCACGCCTGCTCTGACAGCTCACGTCGGGCTGGCTGCGTAGCTAGCATCGATGCTAAACGCGGAGCTCGTTAAATGGGCGAAGCCACTCACTCCGTGAGTTCCGATACAATCCGCGCTCCATACGGGAGTTTGAACTCACCTCCCCGTCCACGACATCGTGGTAAGCGGGCGGAGGATCGAAGCCGCTCGTCCCCGTTCTCCCGCTCGTCTCCCCGTCGCCGTTCGTACTCAAGGCGGGGGCAGGCCCGCTCTCCATGGGCTCATATCCGTAGCCGAGCCCCGGGCTTTCGTTGGTCAGAAGGGCGACCGCCTCGTTGATGTCGTTCTTGGCCAAGCGGAGCGCCTTCCTAATCACGTCGGGGTCCGGGAAGCCCATGCAGAGGAGCGTGGTGATGTGCTGCTCCTCTTCGGTCTCCATGTTTGGGGTGTCTCTGCGTAAGACAGCCTAGGACCGACGGGGTTTGGGGCACAGCCCTGTAGCTGTGCACACCGCCATGTTTACAGCCCCGCTGCTGACTGACTTACTGTCAAGATCTGGCTTCCCCCACTACAGCGCCCACACAGGTGTTAGGCGCACTTCATGAGACTCGGAAACGGCATCTCCCCCGTTGGAGCGTGCCCATAAGCAAAAAGCTTCAAATATAAATATTCCGAGTCATATTACATTTATCACACATTTTGAGACTACAGTAGAAAAAAAATCGTAGGAAAAATTGTCGGATGTGCACCAAATAATACGGATTATTTAATATTTATTAGCGATTGTCGCCGTTGTTTTGTCTTTTCCCGAATGAGAGTAAATTCCCAATTGTTTGTCATATAATTTTCCAGTTGTCTCACGATGAATTTGTATTTTAGGGATGAAATTGTTTTTGATGTTGCAAATTCTGTTTAAAATATTTATAATCTGTTACATATTGTAATGTTTGAATATTGCTAGGGGCACGTGTTGACAAATTTGTCGCGCTGAACGAAACATCACCCCCCCCCCCCCATTTTCGGATGTTTAAATTTTAATCCAATGTGTTTGCGTGACTGTTTAAAATTTCATTCGATTTTTGTTCCTCTTTGAAATATGTTAATTTGGTGTCAGTTCTGGATTCGATTCACACTTTCCTCAAAACGAAACCGATTAAGCGCTTAGTGGGTTAATTCCCGGCAAAAATTACAGGCTCATTATTGTAAGGGCGTGGCAGTACGTGAAGAATAGCGGAAGTTGTTGAGGTGGCGGGCGGAAGTCACGTGTCTTCAACTCACGTGAGAGAGAGAAAGCACGGACATGTGCATATAAACGACGAACAGAAGGCTCCTCATGAAGCCAAAGGGCAGCCTTCTTACGTTGTCTCTGTTACCGACGGTTTTTTTTTGTTAGGTTTTCGAAAGAAAACACTGTTATCAGTACGTGATTTGCGCCAGGATCTATATAAGGAGTAATAAGAGCCTCTGAAAGAACAAACTTAACTGTCTGCATCAAACACTCAGTTTACTACAGATATGTCATACAGATGTTATAACAATACAGTATATTTGTCGATGGACTACAGTCTAAATGAACAAAAAACAGGGAAATGTGAAAGAATATTGTAATTTATAAAAGAAAAACAAATGACAAACAATAACTGCCATCAGCCCCCCAAAAATCTCCAATAACCTGATATAAATGCCTCTATTAAAACAACTATTTCAGTACATAAAGATTAATCTCTTTCTCTCTTCCTTTGAACATAATCTTAAAACGTCCCTTACTGTTTATTTGCTTATTCTATTGCATTGTGTGTTTGTTTTAAAATGCATTTGCAATGGGTTGCCTTTTGAAGCATATTGGGTTTATGCTTGACATATGAAATGTATTATGCAAATAAAATCGACATTGACAAAATACAATCCCTGGCAGAGATGTGGAACTTTAGTCTTAAAAAGAAGCATTTGTGATTGAATTCCTACCGATGAAATGTGCCTGTAGAGCTTCTCCCGTACTTATTGGTACAATCATACGCCACACACTGGCATGTTTGCCGTGAAGACAGAAATAAACTGAAAATACCGCGGTGAAAGCTACATGTTGATGTTTCGAGCACTGAGCAAGTAGCAACGTAAGATGGCCACCAGGGTGTTTCCGGGGGCTTCACTTCTCCCGGCGACGAGAAAGCGGCATTCTGAGACCTTTGATATAGACGTCCGTGAGAGAAGGGCGGATGTAGTCAAAACAGACACAAAATGGCTGCCGTAGGAGACGACGCTGCTGCAATGGACAGCATTTCCAGGGCGCCCGGGGCCCACCCCGCGCCTTCGAACGCCGCCGCGGATTCAATGAGTCACGGGGAAAACGACGAGAACGTGAAGGAAGCACCGGTGCCCGTGGTTAAAAAACTCAACACGAACAGTGAGCGACCACCGTTGCAGCTTCCGTAGCGTGCTAATGCTAATGCATCACAACAACCTAATCGCTATTTCTTCCAGTGACGTGTGCTGGTTAAAATACTAGTTTTTAAAAAATAGTCAATCATTTGTTTGTTGTTTGTTCAATTATTGTTCAAATGAATGTAAACAGGTTAACAAAATTATTTTCAAAATCTCCATATTATTTATTACACATGGAAATTTGACATTTTTAGCAAGGGTCGTGGAAGTTGACATGCATGATTTGCTTTTGCGGGCCACGTAAAATGATGTGGCGGGCCGGATCTGGCCCCCGGGACTTGAGTTTGACACATAATAATTGTGGTTTATTCCCTTTTGCTTACTCGAGACGATGGCGGTGTGGAAACGGCAGAAGAAGCTGTGGAGCCTGCTGAGCCTGACATCAACGTGTTGTGTACTGACATGTTTGAAAAGATGGCCATCTTTCTTCAAGGAGAACTCACAGGTGTGTGTATGTTTGTACTAGTGCACTTATTCCACGTTTTGTTTCACCATCCAGAATGCATTCATTCATTTTTTTTTTTGGTGTGTTTGACCACATTCTTATGGTCTTTTTTCCAGCCACTTGCGAAGATTATCGTCTATTAGAGAACATGAACAAGCTGACGAGTCTGAAATACATGGAAATGAAAGACATCAGCATCAACATCAGTCGAAACTTGCAGGATCTCAACAATAAATGTGAGTCATACATAAAACTAGCATCAACCTCAACCGAGGAATGACCAGCGCCTTTGTATTGTTCACCTTTGTGTGTTTTCTCAGATGCTAGCCTTCAGCCCTACCTAGATCAGATCAATCAGATTGAGGAGCAAGTGTCTTCGCTGGAACAAGCTGCATATAAACTGGACGCATATTCCAAAAAACTAGGTGAGAAACGCATACACTTATTACACACTCAATAAAGGCATTAAAATCATCTTTACTCATGGAGGCAGCACTTGGTATGCTACGCTTGGTTGTATGTGCTGCCTCTGTGTCGACAACTTCCCCATGCAAGCAAGCAGACGCTGCTTATTGAAAGCCAGTGCTGTTTGTTAAAACTACCGGGTAATTTCTGCTTCAAGAAAAACTCACTGCAGCCCTGCTTAGAATGGAGTAACGGATTCTAGTAACTACGACCGAAGCTTCTTGCATCAGTTTGTGTTGGGCCTCTAGTTCTCCAGCAGATGGCGGCATCGCCCGACAAATCAATTTGTGCTTCTCTCTGCAGAGGCCAGATTCAAAAAACTGGAGAAGCGATGAAGGCAAGACACCAGGCACATGTAGCTTTCCGTCCGTCACCTGGTCTAATCCCGACTTGATGTCCTGTGCGTGCACAGCAAGGCGGGAGGACACACAAACAGACATTCAAGGCCACTTTGACTCCTAAAAAAAAAAAAAAAAAAAACGGGTTCCTGAGGTGGGAGCAGCTCAAGGCTGTAGTGTTTGGGCTTAAATTTGAACACGCAGATCGCAAAGTGACACAGCAGAGGTTGTACAACCGTGAGTGTGCACTTTATTGAAAGCGCAATAGCCTCATCCTGATTGAATGGTAGCTTGTGATCTATACTTGATTCATGTCACCAATCTAATTTCAATGAAGCATGTTCAGAGAACGACTGAAGACAAACCTCCCCTTCTTCAATTGTAGCCTGACATGTATTTAATATGAGTGAAATGTTCTATAGTGTAATATATTTACTAATACTTAACATTATTCTTGTTATTATTGTTTTGTTTTTTAAAATAAACCACGATGTGTACTTGATTGCGCCAACTTTTACCTTTACTTACCACAGCACAAAGTAGACATTTACCTCCGCAAAGGAAATAATGCTCCATTTTGATTGACAATGTCCAATATGTTTCTTAATATGGTTGTCGCACTAAGAGCTGCTGCTATTGTTTCACCACAATAGAAGGAAATAGTCTGTTTTTTGACAACTCTTGTATTTATCCTATTCGGTGTCTGTGTATTAATCATACTTCATCAATGAAATATCAGCACTTAAAGAAAACAAACAAACTCATGACTGTGGAGGAAATTCCCCCCCCCTTGTCTTTATTTATATAACGGGTCCAAAATATAAACGCAACACTTGTCTTTGCTGCCATTTATTTTATGAGCTGACCTCACAGGTCATGGACTATTTCTCTCAAATATTGCTCAGGAATACGTGGTCACGCGGCGCAACAGACGGCGCTCGGTTAACTCCAGCTTCCAGCTGTTGATTCGAGAGTTTTATACCTACGGGTTGCGAGTGGCGACTAATCATCGTAACTCAGGTTGACTCATCCGCAGTTTCCCACCAGGGGATACTTGATAGGTCTTGCATATGTGTGTGCGCACGCACGCGCTTGTGTTTGTGTAAGGCCTAATCTAAACCAGGTCTCTGTCATTAGTCCAGCTGGGGCCCCAGCACACGGAGGGAGCTCATTATTCATACTGTAACATTATTTACTGTTGCACTGTGATCCTTCCATGTCCACGAGATGCCAACAGTCAGTCGAGCCACAGTGAAAGTAATTATCGGGAAATGTGCTCTTGGATTACTCAGTACGTGTGAAATAACATACAAATAAGGCCATTATCGTAACAAAACATTTTGGGGGCGTGGAAATGGACTCTGATTGCTTTACTAAATGCTCATTAGGAAATACAATGGCAACTGCAGTACCATCGCATATTTCTTTTTACAGAACGGAACAAGAAATTCGTCGGAAGCTAATGAAAAGCATGAACAGAAGGCGCTCGGTTCGTGGCAGTGCTGACGTACGTGGTTTTTGAGGTTACGAAAGACTCAAAATGAACTAGTTTGCTTAAGAATATGTGGTCAGGCGGCACAAAAAGATACGCTCATTTACTCCTGTTTTTGCAGATTTTCTTTTGATTGTTTGATATCGAAGGCCTGCAAGTGCTTCTCGTATTAATATTTTACTGTTGTTTGTATGTTAGTGATGGACTATGGTGCTTTCCAGGGAAAAAGTGGATTCAAATACAAAATTGTCAAAAAAAGCATAAAACTGACAAACCTAATAAAAAAAGCGGGGCAAACAAACTTAGATCTTGCCAATACAGACAAAAATTGGCAAAATGTTTTGATAAATATATATTCACATGAATTTGGCTTGTCATCGCTATCGAAATGGAAATCTGTCGTCGCAAACCGAGAACCCAGCGTACCGCCATCCAAGCCCGTGATGGGCAACTGGTGGTAGTAATTTTTGAAAATGAAAACGTTTACTGTGGATGAGCAATTTTAAGTTGTAATAACCGCGTTCAGCACTAGATGGCAGATATCACTTCGGAGCATCTCCAATCTCAAGACCGCATTTCTCTACCAGGAAAGGAAAGCGGGTCCTGGCAAGAAGCTGCAATGAAATTTGGTTACGAAATTTGTGTATTCAGGTCAAATAGGAAGCAGATTGTTGTTCACTGAATTTAAAACGGAAATCTATCCATTACCTGAAACGCTTATTTTCAAGCTATTCAAAAGTAAAAAAATAAAATAAAACGTTCCCTTAGTATGCAACGGTCTTCAAATGAAAACGGAGCATCATCATAGTAGCTTTTGTATGGTAATGTGCGGGTGAAATGTCCTGAGGTGTCCTCTGTAGTTTCAACTGACACTACAAAATAATGATCCCCAGTCTGGGTCCTTTTGACATTCAGCTCCACCGGGAGTTTCCCAGGGGAAAAAAAAAAGCATCTTGAGCAAATGAAATTGGTGCTCAAGCTCCTCACTCCATAAATCTCAGTTAAGTGGAGACCGAGCCCGGCGAACAACAACAAGGCACGTCGCCACGCCGCAGAGTTGTGTGACAGAACAAACCAGTGAGCAGAAAGATTGTGAAAGCCTTCTCGTCAATGAAAGCGGACACAACGGTCACTTAGAAAGTCATTTTAGTGGCCGCGTTTGTTTGGTGCAATGTCCCAAACAAATCAGACTGTGTTGTAAAACGCTGGTCTTTATCTGCATAGACTTTCCAAAAGTCATTCAGAAGCGGCCGGGGAAAATATTGTAGCATGAAATCATAATTTTATTAATATTTTTTGCATTAAAGTCCAAATGTACAGCTGTTATGGTGTGTTGACTATGCAGTTTTGTATTTATGTATAATAGGGGAAAAAAATCGAATGCTTGAAAGATGCACTGAAAATCTTGATTAAAAAAATGAGTCAATTTTAATGAACTTTTCTCTGTAAATATGTCAGTTCATAGCCATAGGTTAGTTCCCATCTGTAGTTCATTGGCAGGTTGGCATCTCGAGTATAAAGGGATTTGCTTAATTATTGATTTATCTATCTGTTATCCGTTGTGTAGCGGTGATGGATGAACCTGACTTGCAGAAAACCTTCAGAGAAGATTTCTGTGTACGGCCTTGTCCCTGGCGCGTTTGCGAAAGTCAATCCTTGATGTAAGAATTCATCGGCAAATTGGAAAATGCCAATTTGGTGACAACGGCAGACATGACGAAAAGACATGACGTGCTGCTGCCATCATAACTGCAATTCACACCAAAAAATACTTCTTGTCGTTTTGATTCAATATTGCGTCCATTTTAAAATAGAATTTTCAGTTCAGACTATGTATCGGCTCTTATTCAGTCTTGTGGGTGCCTTGAAACCAATTTTTAAAAAAAATCTATTTCCCGCAGTGTCTTCTCATGCCTTTACTTGCATGCACGGAGCAATGGAATACAGAGCCGTCGCAACCGTGCCCTCAACCCGATTAAAACCAGTGAATCAGTGACACCAGAAAGACAAAAATCCATGTCAATGAGCTTTGTGTTTACATCCCATATCAAAGCAGCCAATAGATCCGGGGAGGTATTTGAGTGCAAATATGAGCCACATGTGGAGATCTGAAAGTCCGGACTTCAAAAAGCCTCAACGAGGAAGGGGCACGACAAGCCACATGAGGTCAACATTTGGCATCGCAATCACTCACACCTTCATGCACGACGCGCACACGCGCGCAAATGTAAGGATGCGAAACTTTACAATCGGCCACGTACGAGCCTTTTGAAATTCTATTCCAACAGCCGGCGCCTGCAGGTGTGTTGATCTTGGAGTGTGACAACCAACGCAATCTATTTTGATTGCGGCAAAATCTGAACACCATTGCTCCATTATTGCAAATCTAAAAGAGGAACAGATGGGAAGCCGTGGAGCTGAAAAAGTCAGGCCCAAAACTGCAGCCGAGCCTCCAAAATCCACCACACAATCGAGATCGACCTACAATTTGTTTGGACTTGGAAGAAGTTTTATCCAAAGAACGGAAAGGACAGAAATTACTGTCACGACTATAAAACTTAAATATACCGGCAATTCTAAGTAAAATCCTTCATGCAAGTGTAAAAATAAGATCATCATAATGTAATCCTGATTTGCATCGCAAACGCATCTCATATTATTTTGTACTTGTTTTACACGTAACAAAGAAAAACAAAGTTAACTGTTTAATCATACAGTGGTGCCTTGACATATAAATGACTGGACATTCGGCAAAAATTTGAGATACAAGCGCTGAATGATAGCAGCAGTTTGTTAGACAGAATGGTTTAAAAAAAAAAGCTTCAAGTTGTTTATTGCCACGCCAGTTAAAGTTTATTGTAAAACTAAATATAAAACAAAGAAGCAGCAACAGGTTGAGACAATATAAGAAAACTCACTGCCACATTCTTTATCCTCTGTGAAGAATGACGAGTATAACCTGAGGAGCAGTAACCGTCCCCATATACTTATTTGTATTTCTGTAGTATAGTGCCCCCAAGTGGCCAAGACGCACACACCATAAAGAGCAGCACATTGTCCAATGAATTGAAGCAAAAAATAGAACCCCCCCCCCAAATAATTCTTTAGATTCTATTTAATGATGTCATTACCGCATATTTTTAATAAACGATGCAATTTTTCTTATTTGAAAGCATGTCACAAAAAATATTTGCTGGTATTTTTTAGTGGGCGTACTTGGGATGGATAAATGACATTTTCATTCATTTCAATGTGCAATGATGATTTACAATATGCATGTTTTGAGTCCACCTTACATGGAATTATGCAAATATCGATGGGGCACTTTGAGGAGCTGCAGTGTCGATCCAGTCTTAGATATGTCACAACCTGCGGGACTTCAAATAAACCTGACATTCAAACAGTCCGCGGCATGTTCTGTGCTATTGTTTTGTGTTGCCAGTTTGATGCCTTGGTACGTTTCCGGGACGGTGTCTAAATGCACTCATCTTCTCCGGCCCCAGAAGCATCTGCAAGCGTATTTTGTACAACGGGACGGCAACAAATAGATGAGCGGTGATTTACAGCCCATATGTGCCTTTGAAGACTAAAGACGGATGCTAACAGTATGAGATTTAATATAACTTTAATATGGAAGATTTATTTATTTTTTTTGGTATATGTGTGTGTGTGCATGTAAATATGCTGCCGGCAAGTTCTTTGTTTCAAACTTGTGGCGGGCACTCAGCAGCATAAACCCCTCTCACAATCCCCACCATAGTTTTAAGTGCAAAAGAACACACAAGATGCAACCATTAGGCAAGATGGAGCCATTTCAAAAATGGAACTGGCCAACCTCCGACCTCTTTCATTGCGATTCCACAGTAAATAGTTGAAAGTTGAACAATTGTCTCTGTCTGCTCCAGTCCCCTTGGGGGCACAACTCCCATCAGACAAAACAATTTAGCGCACACACTTTGGCCAGGATGTACAAAGTATTAGACTGATGATTGCAGGGAGGTCACGCTGGAAAGAACCACTGTCTCGGATGATGTCCAAACTGAGCAAATGTAACTTGTTTGGTGCTCTTATATCTAAAATATAGGCGGTCCCAAAGCAATTACACGTGTACTCTTACTTTTGTACTTTTGTAGAACATTATTGTCACACTCATGAGGAAGCGAAAAATGTGTGTGTGTGTGTGTGTGTGTGTGTGTGTGTGTGTGTGTGTGTGTGTGTGTGTGTGCGTGCGTGCGCGCATGTACTCGATTGATGCTATTTGAGAAGCAAGCCAAAACACATGCACACAGCAAAAAAAAAAAAAAAACGTTCTGGAGCAGCTTCATGTCTTCTTCTTGCGTTGATTTAATAAATCGAATCAACTTGACATGCTAAATCTATTCTTAAAATTTTCTAAAAAGCGATGTCATAGCTACCAGATGCGTTAACCGGTTGCTCTCCTGATAGTGTGAGTTCCATACCCTGCTTGTAATAATATTTTTCCCCAAGGGAGCATAAACATCTGAGTCAGCAGTCGCCACCCGGCCACTGGCGTGTGTTTGCGGCGAGTGGCCTCACATTTGGGTGGTGACGGGGTCAGACACTTTTGTTTTCAACCGGATGTTTAGCGTGGGGCAGGATTTCGATCAAACTGACTTTGAAGCCTGCTCGGTTCAGTTGGTATGCATCAACCCCCCCCCCCCCCCTAGTCCTTTCTCGCAATGGACTTTACACGACGCCATTGGCTTTAACGGCACGCTTTAATGCTGCGAATGGACGACGTGATGACCGCTCACCATGTGCGCCGTTATACGACGCTTGTGTCTTGTACGTGATCGACATACATTCCAAAATTCGAGAACCACCCTCTCTGAAGGGTGTGAACTCCTATTCCACCCCCTAGCCCCAACTCCACAATTATCCTATCAAAGCACTGTTACTCCGAGGACTTATCCAAATATTAAATCATGCGACCGTGCTGGGAGTGTGCGTGTACAAGTGTTGTGTGAGCGTGTATTTGTGTCTGATTGTGTATGAGTACGCGTGCCAGTGCGTGTTCACGCGTGCGACTAAGCGTGTGTATGTGGATGTGCCTATCCCCCCCTTAGTGTGTGACTAACCAGTATGTTATTTCTATTTTGAGAGAAAACAGGAAGACGCTCTGACTTCAGCTATAATGTAACAGTAAACACGCACGTGTATATAATATGCTCCTGCCCCACCTGCTTCAGCCAAAGAGAGCGGGGAGCACATGATTGATGGCCTGACCCCCCCACGTTCGGAGATCCGAGAGCGGTCTGTAGCAATTCTAACCTTCAACAGATGTGCAGGAGTCTTATGTATTAATACATAATCCGCCCATTCTGTCTTCCTCCCGCATTCCAAAACAACATGCAACATGTTAGGTTCAGTTAATGCGCTAAGTTGTCCGTGTGTGAATGTGAGTGCACAAAGTATTTCCACTCAGCCAAAGTCTGCTGGGACAGGCTCTAGCTGTCAGTCTCCTATCCACGACAGAAAATTGATGAATGGATGGCTCCATCGTAACGCAAACGAAGATCGGTTCCTCTAACAAAAGCGACAAAATGGCCGTGCGTCGTTTGCTTGTTTGCTAGCAGGCTACTAGCCTAGCATTTGTCTTCATGGCTGAATGAAGCATTTAAACCACACCACCCCAATGCGAACCCACCTCAAATAATAACTTAAATCTAAAAGTGCAAGTGCTTCGTTTATCTGGATTCACACCAAAATTCTAAATCCCCACCAGTGAGTTTTGGGTAAATTGACTGTGTCGTCGCATTTGCATAATCTTGCTAACTGTGGTCAAAATAATGCCCTTTTTTGCCAGCAGTCGTCAATCAATTTTTAACCCAGTCGTTCTACTTAACTTACATAATACTTCATGTTACACCACATTTCAATCACTTAGGGGCTCAAAAGAGGCCGATATCTTGGTTTGGGGGTGTGGAGGTTGTGGGGTTGTGGTTGGCTGGCGCCTCTCTGAAGGGAAAACAAACTGGATGCTATACATCCTTATGATTTTGATTTGGGAGCTATTTTTAGAGGACCTTGGCTGTGATTAGTAAACGTGTGTGTGTGTGTGTGTGTGTGTGTGTGTGTGTGTGTGTGTGTGTGTGTGTGTGTGTGTGTGTGTGTGTGTGTGAGAGAGAAATAAGAATAGTATACAAGTGTTCCTCAAGGTGTGTCCCAATTCCCTCCTGCGCGACGTCATGTCACTTCCCCCCTTTGTTTCCCTCATTCTAAAAATGCCTCCTTGTTTAATGACTCTCAACAGCCCTTCTTCCTCCGAGGACTGAAGTGTGTGTGTGTGTGTGTGTGTGTGCGCACACGCGCGTGCATGCAGCAGCGAGCAATGTATGTGCGCTTAAGCGTTTTGTGTTTTCGTGTGTGTGCACAATGTGTGTGCCGTTGTGTGTATGTATGTGAGTGTTAGTGTGTGTGAGAGTGTTGTACGAGTGTATGCGCATGTGTTCCGCGATACCCTATACAGCGGCTCCTAAAAACAGGAAGTGTCGAGATGTAGATGAGGATGCGGCAAAGGGCGTGTGCGTTTCCCCACCTATCGTCGTACAGTCCAGGATTGGGTTTGAAGTGCGGACCACATGATCCTCAAGCACTGTAGGCCCACCTCGCATCCATCACCTCTGTACACGATAACCGGCAATTCGGAGACCGCTTTGCATGTATACCGCAGCAGGCATGATGTAACTCACCCTAGCTGGGTTGATGTTTGCTAAATCAGCTGGGATGGAGCAAGAGCTGTAGAAAATGGCTACATGGTGGGGTTGCAACATTTCACCAAGTCAAGAAAAGTCTGCAATGGCTGGAAACGAATCCTTAAATGACACTAGATAAGTGGAAGTCCAAGAAAAGCACACATGCTTTTTCTCTCAGTGGAAAAGTGGGCTTCACTCCAGCGCTTCCAAAACATTTTCCTTTTTGGGAATGGGACAACAATGAAAAGGTATACAGTAGGATGCACTGTTGAGGAGAGCCGATAAGCCCATCTCTGGGGACACACACACCTCCAGTAAGGTCAGGGAAATTTACAACAACACCTGGCCGTTGTTAAATTTTTATGGAGGCACAAAGGAAAGGTCAAATTCACATTCAAAACAATATCAAAAAAATGTTGCCAATTCCTCCCATGACCAAAAGCAACAGTTCAGTTCATGAAGGTCGGATTGACTCCAAATTCTTCTTTTTTTTCTTTTTTTTTTCTTCACAAAAACCTTTACCGGTATGATTCATTGAAGACCATAAATTGTCTTGAATCATCCACCCGCAAACATTTTACATCCTCCGCACACATGTACATGCATCCTCACTACCTTTCCTCTTCATCTTGTCATTTCCATCCACTCGACAGGGGATCCTGACAGCAAAATTCTATCCGGACTTTGCGGTCCCTTCCCCTTGCTTGTTAAAGGCCACCACCGTGCTTGTGCTCTATTTTCGGACCCTGTGTGGGTGTTGTTTGTGCGTTTTTACGGTATCACCACTCAGAAATAGCTCTGGCCAAAGAGAAAGCATGCCCGCAGACTGCCATCCTGCATGTGGAGTCGTCAACACCTTTACTGAATTAAACGTGAAACTGTTATTGACCAGGGGGTCGCAACGTGGTGCTCGCAAGCACCAGGTAGCCCCCAAGGACCACATGAGTAGCCCAAGGGCTTCTTCTAAATACAAATTAGCAGTGATAAGACATCGTCATGTCCTCGGAATATTGGGGAACCTATCATGTATAAACTTGTAGTCCTGAATTTAAAACTAAATAAAACCTTTCCATGCAGTTAGCTGGCTAGCTATGGCTAGATCCCAGAAAAGCACATTTCCTGATTGCCACAATTTACCAAACAGTTTTGTGTTGTTATTTAAATTCCCAAGCGATGACGCGACTCCGCGAATGAGCCCGCCGCAGGTCCAACGGCTAAGAGGAACCTAGGAAAGCTGTTAGCTCACCAGCTAGCTAGCTGGTGGCTAGCGCCTCTTGTCACAGACTTGGAAAGCGATTTTGAAGCCTCATTTTACACGTAATGATTTTTTTTTTTAATCATTCAAACTTAGCAGGGATGTTACCAGCACTATTCTCTGTGTCAAATTTAGAAGATATTTGTTTTCAGTTTACAGGGCGCTCAGGTCATTCGTTGTGATCAGCTATTAGAGACCCACCACACGGCAACTTCAGAGCCAGATCGCGTTGTCACGAGGCAAACGGCTGCTTTGCCTTTTGTCCAAAAGAAACTTCTTTCAAAAGCAGGAGACTGCACATACACTCACTTGTGCCTTGTGTGTGTGTGTGTTTGTGCACTTCCCATGTTGCCTGTTCTGTATTTGGCCGTGGAACAGAGGACATCACTGATGCAGTTCTAATCCAAACTTTTGGCAGCGTCCTGTGAGAGTCGGGATCCATCCCTCCACAGCAGTGCAACAACACAGAGAGACACAAAAAGACACACAAGCACTGTTTCCCGTAGGAAATCATGGAAGTCATCTGTTCCAGGGTCAAACTGTGGCCATCATTATCGAAATCATTTGAGTGGTCATTCAAAGTGTGAAAATAAATCTACTTGTGTTAATTCGATGAAAAATGATCAGTTGTTGCTCAACACACTAACTTTTTAACCCCCCTTTTTAAATTTGAACTTGCGTCATTTTGACCCAGCACATGTTTAATTACCCAGCCTCAGAAACACCCATGGTAATTCTTTTTTTTTTTCTCATTGTAAGTTCTGTTACTCGTCATTGTGTGATTCTGCAAAAAATACGATTTGAAATGTTATTATAACTTTCAAATGGGTCCACGTGACCCGCAACAAAAAGGTGAGTTGAACGCAGACAGGTACTTTACCCGCTTCCACCAGTGTGGGATTCAATTTAACAACAAAAACATGCGGTTCATGTCTTCTTTCACTTTAACTTTTTTTTTTTTTTTTTAAATGACCCAAATATGTGATTTACTTTGCAAACTGTGGCTCGCTCAAAACATTAACATCTGTGCCCGGGTGCTTTTGAAAAGTCACCACAAAGAGATCTATATCCACTCATTTTTACGATGACCAAAATCCACAGAGTAAAAAGTCTTTCTCTTTGCACTTGCCGGTTGCTTGATGGTGGTGTTGTTGGGGGCTCGGGGGGGGGGGGGGGGTACTCAGGTGTGCTGCTTATTGGTGGAATCGGTCATTTAACGTCACAATCTCACTTGTTTAACAGACAGGATTTCCTGTCAGCAGGTTGTTTACCTTTGGTGCTCAGGGTGGTGGGGTGGGCAGGGTGGGGGCATTGTGGTCTTCAGGGGCGTGGTCGGAGCCTCGGGAGGATGCGTGATTCCTTTGGTCATCGCTTCCGACATCCGCCAATCTCTCCGTAACTATCAGGTCAACACGAGGCCATCAGTGGTATCCTTTCTCCTCCCTTTAGGCCCTATCAACATCCCCTCGGTACCACCAACAGTTCAGAACCGTCACTCAACATCAGCAGGGGGTCCCATAGTGCGCTGACGCAAAAACACACATCCAAGCCCGTCGCTCTAAGCTCACACCTGTTTTCGCTTTGCCGGGTTCAGAGGTGAGGCGTGGATGAATGGCGATCGCGGGTCAGCCACGAGGCACGCGCACACAGGGAGATCAATCCCACTGATCTGACAACAATGTCTTATTGACAACCCTGGTTCGCCCCCCCCCCCCCCCCTGGCCCCAGCGTGTTTATCGTCTCATCGATCTGGGCTGATAACGGATCTCCGTGTGAGGCGGCTGTCGGTTCCAGGGAGTGCGTTGCGGGACATTTATCTGTGAGCCTTGGCCCCACCCCCCTGGCGACCACTCGGCAGTGGGATGGTGTTTGTCTTGCAACATAAAGCACCAGTAGAAAAACACGGAATGAATGAGTCAATGTCACTTCCATCATTCAGGAAAGACTGACAGCGTACTCACATTTGCCCATTAGAAATGAACACAACTACAAATAATTCACAGTAAAACAAAAACAAAAACAAAAAACAAAAACAAATAACCGCCCCCAAAAAAGCACGTCACAGGCAAATGCATGCAACATAGACAATTATGCAATTGTGCCTTGCAAATAATTTACGAAAAATGTCACTTTAGTGCACGTGACTTTCTAAGGGGAAGCCGGGGGTTGGTGAGTGACGTGGGTGTCACATAATATTTGTTGTATCATTAAAGCAAAGTAAACACAACAACAAGGACTAATGCAAAAAAATGTGAAACAAGCAAAGGAAATAGACCTTGACTGATGAGATGACTTACAAACGTGACAATTAGTCAGCTCTTGTGTAATAACAATCACCCGCTTGAATGCTGTCATTAGGGCACAGGACATAATTCAGGATGGCAATGTTTTCCCCACCACTTGCACTTTTATAATCTTAAATCTTCTTGCAAATATTTACTATATAGCTCACATCCATTCATTGATCCTCATCGCAAAATGTCTTCCAGATGAGCCGGAGGGTTTGTCAGCGCTTTGGCACAAAAAAAAGGTGGTCTCATACAAGGCTGTGGTTATACTTATGAAATCTTCTCATCAAATCATGCTCCTTCGGCGTGGAGCAAGAGGTAGCCAACGAGTTCCAGAAATTGTTGGATGCGCGTCAAACCAACTTTTCTGACAATGGATTCCTGTGGTAACTTGGTTGTGCGATGAAGCCCCTCTGGGGAGTTTGCCCAATTAGCCACAGAATGCGTTTGGAGATGTTGGCTTCTTGCAAGTTCTGTGGTGGTGGTGGTGGGGGGTGGGGGGGGGGGCTTCGAAATAATAAAATACAGTAAGTCCATGTTGAGTTTAAAAAATAAAAAAAAAACAGCAACACATACAACTGTTTGTTTAAATGATCATTGGGTATTAATGTATTCATAAAACAGATTCTGGCACATAGAGTAGTATGTTTTGTGGAAGGGAAAAATATATATATATGTATGTACTGTATATATATATATATATATATATATATATACAAAATATATAGCATGAAAAAAGTCAATTTTCCTGGCCCTAGTACATTTTTTAACATGTGTAATTTTTTTTAAAGTACATCTTTAAGAAAAAAATACCTTATTTTTAAGAGGGGGGGAAAAAACCATTTTTTTGAGAAAAAAATGATGTGACAAAGACATTTAATTTCAATTTTTGTTGAAAAGTTCCAGAAGTTGTTGGATGTGTCACACCGACATTCCTGCTGGTGTGATTTCGCCCCTCGGAGGAATTCGACCCATTCCACGAGCCGCCCATCCGCCAAATCTGTTCAGAGACGTCGACTCGACGTGGTAACCTCAAACGAAAACTCGGACGTGATGAAACACAGCATCACATGCAACGGTTTATGTGAAGAGCGTGCGTCCGCTGAGCCTACTGTGACTGTAGTCATGCGTTGTGCGTGTCAAAGATAAAACACAAGTTCTGGCACAATAACTCGCCAACCTGACCCCGTCCCGAAGTTTCGATCATCAGAATCTTGTATCTGCTGTTTTTCTTTTCACGCTATCATTTACCTGCAGGTGTTACCGTTACAGTGCTGGATTGTGTTACGTGTGTGTGTGTGTGTGTGTGTGTGTGTGTGTGTGTGTGTGTGTTGCAGAGTATACATCTGCTGTTCATTACTTGCGTAATAGACGATGTAGCCATCACATACACACATCCAAAATGGACATTTATAGAGTATGTGCTCATAATGGGCTTGTTTGCACAAATTGTACATCTACAAAATTTAATTGTTTCAAGAAGAGTTAGATATTATTTGAGGGAAAAAAAAGGATGCTTTTCTTTTGAGCAAAAGTCATATAGTAATGGAGGCCCGGTGGCCCAGTGGGTGCCGCGTCGGCCTCACAGTGCAGAGGTGCAGGGTTCGATTCCGGCTGCGGCCTTCCTGTGCCCGAGTTTGCATGTTCTCCCCGTGCCTGCGTGGGTTTTCTCCGGGTATTCTGGTTACCTCCCACATTCCAAAAACATGCTTGGCGGGTCAATGGGACACTCTGAATTGTCCCTGGGTGTGATTGTGAATGCAAATGGTTGTTCGTCTTTGTGTGCCCTGCGATTTGCTGGCAACCAGTTCAGGGTGTCCCCCGCGTATTGTCCGAAGACAGCTGGGATAGGCTCAGAGCACCCCCCGCGACCCTTGTGAGGATACGCGGATCGGAAAATGGATGGATGGATGGATGGATGGATAATATAGTACGGAGCAAAAAAAATTGTATATTTGTGAAAAAGTCATGGTTAAGAGAAAAAAAATGTATAGTTGTATTTTGGGAGAATTAAGTTTTCAAGATAAAAGATGCATATTTTTCCTGCATTTTTGAGAGAAAAAAATGAGATGAGGAAATAATTCACATTTGGTGGGGAAAAAAAGGAAATATTTAGGAAAAAAAGTCTGACATCCTTAGAGAAAGTCACATTATATCCCAAAGGTTCCAATAGTGAATGTCATTTCCATCCATCAAAATAAAAATTGTATATTTTCAAGATTAAAACCTGCAGATTTTCCCCTACATTTTCGAGAAATAAAATAAATCAGACAGCTAAGAGAAAAATAAGTCATGGACAGCATTTAAGAGTAAAGCATTTGTTTATTTAATGGGGAAGAATCTAAATATTTCGTTATGGTCCCATTTGGTTCACATGCTTATGCTCATTTTTTTAAATATATTTTTTTGGGTGTTTCCAAACACTGCATTGTGATTAATATAGAATTTATGGAAGAGGAATTCAGCAGATGAACCCATCCTTTTTCAGCAGTCTTGGGTTGTGGCCATTTTGTCCTGTCCTGTACTTTCTGCACTGCAAATATCACGGGTCACCTGTTTCTGGCTTTGGTCCCATGACATTTGCAATGCAAGCCCGAGGGCACCTTGTCAAATGCAATATAGAATTTTATTTAAAATTGCATTTAGATTTTTTATTATTATTATTATTATTATTATATATATATATATATATATATTTTTTTACAAAACTTGTATATTTTCAAGATTAAAATTGTGCCTATTCTTCATATTTATCCCCGCACGTATTCTAGTTGATTAGTCTGGTCAAAATACAACAAAAGACGTTCGCGTGAGAGTTAATGGGGGATGAAAACAAGACAGATGCTAACATGAAAAATTGGAGTCAATTCGAGGGGAGGCAAAATGAGCTCACGTTGAAAAGAGATAAGGAAGGCGGTGAGCGTCGCTGACATCGTTACAGGACGCAGGTGTGTTTACGTTATGAGGCAGCGTGTACTCTGCCATTGGAGAGTTTGCAAAGACCCCCCACTGGACTTGTCCAGTTGGAACCTCTTGCAAAAGATTGATGTCTTTGTACGTGTGTGTGTGTGTGTGTGTGTGTGTGTGCGTGTGCGTGTGTGCGTGCGTTACTAGAGGAAGCCATTGAATCAACTTATACGTGGATGTTTTCGGGTAAACGTGTGTGTGTGTGGGGGGGGTTGCGTGTGTGTGTGTATATACAGGTATATAACTTTGTCTTCTTCAAATATATGCAACTGAAGTGATTCTTGGACCGTGGCCTAAAGTACGTGCAAGTGTCGTGTTAGATGGAAGGGCCCCGTTTTCGAGTCACACAAACAAATTAATTAAGTGTAGCCTTCTCCACCCAGAGAACCGGCCAGCAGTCTCGGGCTGTGCTGATAACACTCTGATCTCATATGTTGTCCTATCCTCTTTGCGCTCGTTTTCTATCTCCAGGTCACAACACACACACACACACACACACACGTTTACCCAAACATCCATGTACAAGTTGACCCAATGGCTTCCTTTGGTAATGCACTCACACACACACATACACGTTTACCCAAACATCCATGTACAAGTTGACCCAATGGCTTCCTTTGGTAATGCACTCGCACACACACACACACACACACACACATGCACACACACGTTTACCCAAACATCCATGTACAAGTTGATCCAATGGCTTCCTCTGGTAATGCACTCGCACACACGCACACACACACACAGGATATGGCCTCTCTCCACATTTAAACTCTGTGCTGTTGTTGCTGGCGTCCAGCGCTGTAAAACCTGCTGGGAGATGCAAGGCAGGCCAAACTGCTGAAGTCCCAAGTTTTTCGCAGGTGGAATGCCAAAATAGAATCAAGACGTACGAAGAGGAAGCCGGGCCGCTTCTCCGCGTCCTTTGGCCGAGGGTTGACAGTGGTCTCATCGGCTGTGACAGATAGCCGCTCGACGGTAGGAAACACATGGACAGAAGGACAATGGGCAGTAGTGAAAATAAACCCCAAAGTTTCATAACGAAAAAAAACCCCCATTAAAAGTCCTACTGTAATTCCGGGCGACTCTTTTTGGTTCTTTTATCTGCTTTGGCAGGCTTCCGTCAAAACTAATAAACACATTTGGGTGAAAGTTTATGGGACGCTAGATGAACAGTACAAAGGAATAATTATTTCACTTTTGATGGTACTGAAACAGAAAATTCCTCTCTGTTGTCAAATTAAATAAACACTAATGGACAAAGTATCGTAAGTGAAATGTTGTAAGTGCTAATAGACCAAATGAGAAGGTATTATATTTGTAATATATATACTTTTTAAAATAATCTGCCAATTAATCGGTTATCGGAATTTTTTGTCCGCCAAATATCGGCCTAGAAAAAAAATATCAGAACCAGGCTTCAAAGGACAACAGGTCGAAACAATCAGGGTGAGGCTGACAAATCAGATTGGCACAGGAGGAAGAGCCATGACCTGAAGCGAGAAGAGAGTGATTCTTTCAAAATAAAACAGGAAGTCTGTTTGGGCCTGATTAAAACTCTTCAATGCCAATTATTTTTTTTTTAAGAATCCAGGCATTAAATCCCACGTACGTCTTTATTTATATTTTTAAAAGGGTCTGAAAATGCACATATGTTTTCAGTTATTTTCAGCCTACGCAAGTGTATGGTGCTCACGTGATGAATTGCGGCAATATTATGAAGACTGTGCCACAGAGAAAGTTCAGCCTGCTCTTCGTCCTTATCTCTCCCGGTAGACCCGGAGCCGCACATCGGCACACTTACTCAATGCGTTGACGTGTCCGCTGGCATTGGGGGGGGTCGTATACCAAACCCGTCACCGCCCCCCCTCCCCCCGCCCCCCACTCTGTTGGATCACGAGACTTTTAATGAAGCCGACAAAGAGCATGACGTGTGTGATTAATCTTGCGCTAACGTGTTCAGAATGCTTTGACTTCGAGCCAGCGAGAAGGCCCAAACAAACTTGCGTGCAGCAAATGTGTGTCACGTCGCAAAAAGCTGCAACACACTTGGGGGGGAAAAAAGACTTTTGAAACCTAGGAAGACATAAACGCATATTCCGAAGTAACGATGTGTTGTTGCGATGTTTTTTAGCCTATACACAATAGCTCGCAGCTACGGAGAAGATGTTTATTTTGACGGGTAAGCCAGCGGTGGCCAGCTGTTTTCACTTTGGAACAATACTGGAGATTCTGCCTGCATGTGGTTTTAATTCCACGTTTGTCCTCATCCTCCTCCTGCTCATCATCATCATCAGCATGAAATTGTCCCTCCACTTTCTCCATCAAACCTTCTCCCGACCACCCGCTTTTTTTCTCTCCATATAATTATCTTTTTATTTGATGAATGGTTAAATATTTATCAGAATGTTAACAAAATGAAAAAAACCCCCATCTTGCTCTTTAGTTAATTATTTTTTTAAACTATTGAAATAACTTCAAATACTTGTAACAACACAAATATCATCCATCCATCCATTTTCCGATTCGCTTACCCTCACAAGGGTCGCGGGGCGTGCTGGAGCCGTCTTCGGGCAGTAGACGGGGGGACACCCTGAACCGGTTGCTAGCCAATCGCAGGGCACACAGAGACGAACAACCATTCGCACTCACACTCACACCGAGGGACAATTTCGAGTGTTCAATCAGCCTGCCATGCATGTTTTTGGAACGTGGGAGGAAACTGGAGTACCCGGAGAAAACCCACGCAGGCCCGGGGAGAACATGCAAACTCCACAAAGGAAGGCCAGAGGATCGAATCCACGACCTCTGCACTGTTCTTCATTTTGTTGTGTGTGTTTGCTGCCCGTCTTGTTTAATATGCTCTATTAGCCGCTGGGAGTCTTGTCAACTCAAACCTCTCCAGTTTCACGACGCGGTCAACCTCCAGTCGCTTTGTGGTGGCGCTGCGGCCTCCTCACTCCACCGAAGTTTTCTTTGCTTTTTTTTTTCACCTTCTCCTCCTCTTTCTTTTATCCCACAACCGTGTAAACACGAGCCCTTGCTCTCAGCTATTACTTTGGACATAATAAGGTCGGAGGCGTGTGAAATTTCCCAAACTGAACATTCACCATGTCCGCAGCCATCATCGCGGCTTTGTCACTGCTCTGTCACTGCCTCACAACGTGGGAAATTGGTAGAGACGGAATCCCGCTTTTGGAGAATGAATTGCGAAGCAACGTCAGCGTTAACTGCTTTCGACACAAAGGGCCATGGGTCATTAAATGTCGCCATCTGGTCACGGCTGTCAGCGTGATATATGTTAGAAGATGGCAAATTTCCGGGACCTTACACACAGGACGGCGAGCTGGGGAAAAAAGCCGTGGAAGATTGGCAGAGGGAAAGAGGCTTTGTACAGAAGGTTCTAGTGCAGGGGTGGCCAACCAGTCAGAGACTCGGAGCCAATTTTTTTACTGTGCTACTGCAAAGAGCCATATCTCACACACACACACACACACACGCACACACACACACACAATCAAATCTGAGGTAATTTGCCGACTAGCGTAGCGTTTAGCGCTGAGCGCCGTTTTTTGCGCATGCGCAATGATTCACTTGTCATCTGATTGGTTGCCATGTATGTCAATCAAGTAATGGTTTTGATGATAGGCTAACGGAGTAAGTTCTGTGTATTTAGCGCCGTTGTTTGAATGGCAGCGCCACCGTTGAGGCGTTTCCGACGCTTGTCGTTTGAAAGCCCGGGAGCCGCATTGAGCCGGCCAAGGAGCCGCATGCGGCTCGCTAGCCGCGGGTTGGCCACCACTGGTCTAATGTTTCTTCGCAATATTTGACTAACGTTTTGATGCAATCCCATTTTGTGGGATTGCAAGTCAATCTGTGGTGACGTCAGCCTGACAGTGACTAGTGCTTTCAACACAAAAAGGGCCCGGATAGTGACTGTCAAGCGTTAAACCTCAAACTTGATCATGACTGGGAGCGTTTTGACACTCTGTTCCGATTAAAAGTTATCATTTTTATACCTGTGTCACACTCTGGTCTGATGTACTGTAAGTCAGAAAGTGGCAAATTGGGAAATAGATGAATGTAGCAACAGCACAAATGGGCATGGACGATGAGCCGCTTGTGTTTAATTTTACGGTGTATTTTAACATATGCAAATAGCTACAGATGTTTTTGGTGGTGATCACATTTTTTTTCTATGAACAACCAATCAGAGGACGGAAAAATCCTGACATCATCGAGGGCCAGCGCTCTGGCCCTGTGAGTCTTCTATCCACATAAAACTACTGGAAAATAAGAGATGAGAAATGCGGCGGAGAATAGAGTGTTGGGAATAAATCAATAACATTTCAAGAAACAAACATTCCGATATCAGTTGGTAATTTAGGTCATGGCTTCTCATCATGCTTAGGCCAGCAGAGAAGGCCTCCGAATTTTGGTGGAAAATTGGCAGATTGACTTCCGTGTCCATCTTTCCTCCAAAATCTTGGTTGGGTTGTCAGATTTTTTTTTTCCTCCTTCCAAGCGTCCACGTGCGCAAGGCTGTTAAAAATAGTACATCATGTGGAACCATCACATGAGCTAATTGTTGGCTAACTTCCTGTCGGCAAATCGATGGCCGACCGCCACCGATTTCACGCTATCGAGTTTGTCAATTCAACTCATCAGCAGGAGTCAAAAACGTGACAGTAATGACTTCCAAACTATGATGCTGTGCAGTCAGATAAGCTTGTTGCAATGGACATAAGTTGATGGTGTTAAAAGAATCCGGCAGAAGCGTGGGTATGTCGATACACAATAGCTCCGACTGGACCTCCACCCTGGGGATTTTAGAATTAGCTTCATTGGAGCCACATTTTGTGTGTGTGTGTGTGGTGCCGTGATTGAATGTTTGAAATTGAATTATATATATTTGAGGTCAGGGACATGATAGAGGCAAGTCCAATAGCCCCTGGCTTTGGAATACGCACACACACGCACATACTAATAGAAGTATGACATGTTGCTCAATCTGTGTTGAATTTGTAGTGAGGACTCATAATCTTACAAGAGAATGAGGAGTACAAACAAAATGGGTGTAGGGTGAAGGGGGGTTTAGCAATTGTTGTGCAAGATCAGACTTTAAACCCGAAACGCTTGACAGTAGCCATAACTTCGCCGTTAGCAACTAACGTTAGCATTCAACCATAGTGTACCGTGCCACTTGTTGTCAATACCACAATAACAAGTTACAATTGCAGCTGTGAAATGCCACAGATGTTCAGTCGATAAGTGACAGTAGCTGCTACTGTCCCTTTGGTGACTAATGTTAGCAGTTCACCACATTGTGTGATGCTATGCATTCAGTCGAGAATACGTGACAAGGGCAACATTTTAGCCGTTAGCCGCTAAAGGTAGCAGTTGACCATAAGGTGCCATGCTACGCGTAGAGCCGATGCCACGCTCGACTTTCGATAACAAGTAACAATTGCGGCTAATTAGCCAGATTAGCATCTAATGTTAATTGTTGATCACATTGTGCAATGTCATACATTAAATCAGTAACAACTTAACTGTAGCCTTTACTTAAATGTTAGAGGCTAACATTCGCACTTCATGGCCCACCATATTGTACAATTATCATGCCCCCACTAAATCCGCCTAATAACAAGTGATATGAACAGAAAAATTGATTGAAGCATTTCTTTTCAGCTATGTTGTTGGCGAGATAGTTTAGACTCAAAAAGAAAATACATACTTTGGTGACGCTCCATTAGTGCTACAAAGTGCAAAGGGGCAATACACCTGTAAAATCCAGCAGATGGCCCTATTTGTCTCAATATGTGTTTTATATTTAATACACAGGAAATTGTTCTTTTTATTATGAGTCTCTGTTCGATTGATAGCCCAGCTTGCGAATGTCATGTGACTGAACTCATGATTGGTCGTTACCCGACAGCAAGTGGCAAAATGGCCGCCCCTTGAAATGGCTAAAATCGAGTGGATTTTGTTGCTTAACTTGTATTCCACCAACACAATATTAATCGTAATGCCCTGTTTAGACAAGTGGGGCCATAGAACATATTATTTTCACGAATGTTTTTGAGTCGACTTCCCTTTTCCAGTAATATAAAATGACAACTTAATAAAAACACCTACTGAAAATGCTGTTTTGTAAAGCAATACTAGGCACGTCAATAAACACGCAGTCACATGCACACACACGGTGAGAGAAATTCTCTCCTTGTTTGGAAACACACAGTCTATTAAAAAGAAAATGTCATTTTTCCTTCTCTGGATGAACAAATAAACAGGATTGTGATTGGCTGCAGAGTGCACCTGCATCTAATTTCTCTGGACAAATCTCTTCCAATAATGTCTTCTCATCTGTGGCTTTCATTAAAAATTAAAATCAAAGTGAAGGCAACGGAACATCTGCAAAGCATCTGCGACGTTCCGTAGATGCTGACGCTTGTGAAAGCGCTTTTCCTGTAACTTGACCGCATGAATATACTTACATTCATGTTCAGCTTCCTCTTCGAGGCTGACCAGTGTTGTCTTGGAGCCATGAACGTGTACTGCATAGGTGTCCACTTCTTCCATTCTTGCTTAATAGTGCAGTATAGAGCAGCGGCCCACAACCCCCGGGCCACGGACCGGTACCGGTCTGCGGGTTATTTGGTGCCGAGCCGCACAGAAAGAATAATAACATAACTTACATTACTTCCGTTTTATTCATTTCGGAATCAGAAATATGTTTTATTTTGAAAAATTACCAGATTCTCTTTGACATCCGTCGATAGTATGTCACTCTTGACACTAGTGAAGGTGGTGCTTCTCGATCACGCGATAGGTTACCGCTAAAATGAAACCCAGGAGCTAGCAAAATGTGTAAAAAAAAAAAAAAAAAGTCTTTGGAAAGTTTCTTTGAGAAGGGGAAAAGGCCCAGCCAGGAGACAGAAGAGGAGCCTACGACTTCCTAGAAAAAGAAGGCTACATTTAATAAGACAGTATCAGGAGTCCTACTTAAGATACGGATTTATCTCAACAGGAGATTCCCACGCACCAAGCCCACTTGGCATAATATGCGGCGATAGTGAGTCGGATTTTTCATGCACTTTTCATTTGCGGTGTATCTTATTTTGAAGGCACCTTTAAACGTTACCAGAGAATATTGCGGCCAGATCGGACGTTCCTTGTGTCATGATTCCTGTTTATTATTATGTTATGAAAATACCACAGTTTTCATTCAGGTCATGTCATATTATTTTGTTGTATTTATCCGGCCATATTGTCTGACATTCAACCGGTCCGTGGGGCAAAAAAGGTTGGGGACCGCTGGTATAGACTACCGGTAGATGAAATCACATCTCCCCATGAAACTCAACAAAGCCATTTTGCTTCGTCGTGAGTGACGTCAGGAGTTTGGCATATGAGCATCTCAGCTTGAGTTTTGTCCTATCTCCTTGCGAGTGTTCTCATTTGCTTTTTTTTTTAATGTTCTTTTTGCATCCCTTTGTTTGTCACCACATCCAGTTGTCTCTCTTTTCATGCGCCTTCTTTAAGGCTGTTCAACAGACTCTTCGGTGCTTTTCTTCTCCTTCTGGTTTGTGTTTCGTACTGTTGTTGGCGTGCTAATAATTTTCTGCCGATACAATAAAGTTTTGAATGGAACATTGTGTTCGAACAGAAAGTCCCTTCCCAGGCTCCCTTGCCTGTTTGCTCTGTGAAGGGATCAGCTTGTCATTTCTGACATGACCAGATATTTATACAAGGACGTGAGTGAGAAAGCGATGCCATTTTTGCTATCCGCCCACTGATACTTAACAGTGGGGCTCCTTTGCATAATCAGCACCCTGGATTTCTCATGACATATTCAACGAGTATATCCAGAGCCATTTTCAAACAACTACACTGTCTGAAACCCAAACACGCACAAAAACAATGATCTTGAAATGCTATCCCTTCAAAGCAACACACTGTAGTCTATGAAGTGCTGCCTGCATCAGTGAAAATACTTTTATCTTTCTGGGTGCCCCCCCCCCCGATTTGCCATCGGCCAGGCAAAATATGGCAAGGGAAGGGTTAAATTGTAACAAAAATATTGGATACTGCGAGTCATTGTCATTGTGGGAGTCCTAAAATGTCCTGAAAGAAGTTAACACACTTCGACATAAAAATCGTCGATGATGTCGTTTGATGTCTCAAAGACCGAACTAGGTCATTCCTTCTTTCCTCTGCCTCTAATAATAAACGTCCAGTCCACAATAAAGCGTGTCATGTGGAGAGAGAGGGAGTGAATCCACAGGGAACAAGGAATAAGGATCACATTTAGCCCCCGAGGCCGAGTGAGTTGGTAATCTATCATCTTGGCAAAGGTTCAAGGCTAAATGAAATTTAAAGGCAGCGCGGGGGTCTTCATTAAGTCAGCACTTTGCCTGCAGCCTGCAGTCATGCCAGGTGCAAGATGGGAAAGTGACATGTGTCCTGTCTTTCTATTAAGTACTTCAAGAAATAACTGTAAAATAAATAGCCTTACAATTGGCGGATGTCACGTAACGGAACCTCCAAGGTTGAGGTGTGACGCGGCATAATTTTTCCCGTTGGAAATAACGAAGCCGTTGTATCTTGGTGTCAAGAACTACAGTATATTGCCGGTGTCCATGTTGGGGTGCTTCATTGAGTCAGGCCATAGCATTGTCTAATTAAAAAGTAGTGCTTTGCTGCCATCCTGTGGCTCTGTAGGAAATTAAGAACTCAATAACTGTCAGATTTTCACAATTCATGGCAGGGCTTGCATCCTGCCATTATTTTAAACAGATAAACTGTCTAATTCTGGCCATCATAAAAACGTTATTGACCGTGCAGATTTAATGGCTCTATTAAAATCCACACATTCTAATAATACCCAAAGTGAGTCACTCAACACGCAGACTGGCTAACAGGCTAGCCAGTTAACAGCCAGCCAATTCTTACACTCCGGCACCCACGTCATTCACCATTTAAAGCCATCCAAAGTCAAAAGTCACAGTCACAAATGTAGAGGATGAGGTTGGTGACCCCATCTCACTTCACAGTGAGGTGGAGGAAGTGATGAAGGGCTCACAATGTCAGATCTGGGATGATAAAAGATGTATTTGTTATCGTTTCACACTTGATGGTACACAACCATTTTCTACAACTCAAATGTCAGTTATACATCAAACATCCCCTTTAAAACGATTGTCCCCCCCCCCCCAAAAAAAACAACAAAAACTTTTGACCGAAACTGTGTGCACATTCCACAACTCAGTACTAAGCAGAGGTGATTCTTCCCAAACGACGACTTTATTAGTCTTCTGATCACATTGGAAAGAATCCCGCTCTCATTCTCCCATGAATTGAGAAGCCGGTTAGGGATGTACGTCACACCGGTGTGAAAATGTTTACATGGTCGAGGCTCATTCATTTTATTACGTGTGTGCACTGAGCGCACACTTTTCTTTTTCATGGACTGCAGCAATATCAATTTTTTTTAAAAATTTGTCCAGTACAGTATTTGGACTTGCATGACCTTCGTCATGCAAATAGCACGCCAGGTCAACTCAGATTTATGGAAAGAGGTCATACAAACTATGACATAAGTATTTTGTGTTTCCCATGGCGCTTTTCTGGCTCTCAAACAATCTTCACCTCCTGATCTTTATTATTTCTTGAATGTTGAATATCGTTTCCAAGTTGGATCAAATGAGGTGAACACTTTGAATTCCGAATGGAGAATGATGTGAATCTGTTATGGAGAATGCGTCATTGGGAGTGAAGTGGGAGTTTTTGGCTGAAAGATGCGGAATTGTGGGAAAACTGAATTTTTGGCATGACGTACAGTACATTTTTGGAAAACTTTGCAGTATGAATGGTGAGAATTGCTCAGAAAAAAAAGCGGAAATAGAAGCACGTCAAAAAAAATGAAGAGAATAAAATATAAGAAATTTGAATTCAACCAGCATTCACACAATTAGCACGTATTGTTCCGATACAATTTTTTTTGGCTCCTCTCTGGATGTTTGGAACCAATACAAGGCTTTAAAGATCCCTTGGAAGCAATTTCAAATTTCCGTATCCTTGGAAGAAAAACACAATTATATTCAATTAAAACAAACATTTACTTCATCGTAAAAATCTGGTTTGGGTATTATTAATGGTGTAAATCACAGTTTTCGCTGGAATTGGCAAATTTTTCTTGGACTAGTCACAGAGCGACGTTTTAGCAGCCATCGGTCTTGCGAGCCAAGCGGCTCGCAAGTTTTTGGTGCGAGACGCCGACGAGATTGTTTGAAAACCAACACACCATCACATCAATACAGCTGGAAATGCTTGTGCTGATTAAAGCCGATATTTAGTTGGTCTTCCTTAAGATGGCTTTGTACTTGCATTAGTCGCTTCGTTTGTACAGTAATTTCCTTACGGATAGGAAAAAAAAGGTTTTGGCCTTATTTGATGAAATGAGAGTAGAATTTGATGTGTAACTCAAGCTAAATTGACAAAAGTGCGCACAAAACAGATACAACGTTCACATGAAGTAGCGCGGATCCCTTATCGGACAAGAGGGTAACAAAACGAGCGCGCCTTCACTGACGTGCTTCTCACTGACCTCATTAGTGCCTTCAAAAACCCACAAATTATTCTATCTGACGTTTTTTGTTTTATACCAACAGTAAAACGTGAGATTATGACAAAAGGTTTTCAACTGTAACTCATCCTGAGCCTAAAATAAAATTTGATTACGCTCTCCCTGTCCATTTGTGTAGACATGACATTAGGTAAGTATAACTTTGGAAATGGAACGATTTAATTGCATTTTGATTTCACTTCAATCGGACACACTATTTTGGTTTGTGAACGGAGTCATAAAACAGGTCAAATCCATTCAGTGACATTCCACTGGAATGCCTTGATTTGACTTGACATAAACTTGAAACTTGAAAGGTAAGACTTGAAATTTACATATGGTTCGCACATCTGACTTCCTCAAAACCTCTAGGATTGGCCCACACTCCCATTATACCAACAGGAAGTGGCATAGCTCGCTACTTTTATCCATGCACACACAAAACAAACAAACCAAAAAAAAAAAAATCCATGAACTGACACATCCCTGCTACGTTGCTGCTGTGGGAAAAGGGATGTTGGGTTGTGTACATTATGTATGTGTGTGTGTGTGTGTGCGTGTGTTAGAGAGAGGGAGGACTTAAGTCTGCGACAAACAGTCATTTTCCGCCCCGATAGGCACCACAGTGGGAACTTCCTGTGGGCAGCACACTCACACATCAGCCCGCTAAAGTTATACGGCCGCTACAGCAAGCAGCACGTTTACATGATTGTCATCGCCAAGGTGTCATTGCTCACAGTACTCCAAAAAGTCTTTCCTTTCCGTTATGTTTGTTTCATTGATATACCAAACATGGGCCAATCACACTCACTAAATGTTAAACTGTGAAAAAAAAAACTCAACGTATTTTATTTGACTTTTTCTTCATTATTCAAAAGCAAGCCTCCGCTAACGTTGATAACAATTAGCATGTATGCTAAGAGTGGAGCCGGGTTTTTTCCCGCTTCTCCTTCTTGCCAGATGATGTCATAGTTAACAGTACATTCATAGGGGTCAAAACTTTTTTTTGGGGGTGGGGGGTTAGGGGGGTTTGTTTGTTTTTTTTAACTGTGACAGGGGAAGGGGCTGTGGTGGTCTTATTTTTTATTATTATTGTGGTTGGTTAAGTAAGCAACAAAAGCTGTTCTCCATGCGGGGTAAACGTACAACGTCAACCGATGATGATGATGATGATAATGATGATGACCACCTTCCATGGGGGTTCTTGCTGGTGTTCCCAGTCGTGTTTGAGTTCAGGTCTCGTGGTCCACGTCGTCATGTTGACAGCGCGCATGAATGTATGTGCTGAATTTAAACAACTTGAGGACCTTAGACGGCACTGAGATAGCTTATGGACAAATTCATACAGTCATCAACAGGGACAGCGGTTACTACCGAGGACGTCATATCATGTCGTCATGTTACAGGGTGCATAAAAAAAAAAAAAAAAACTTCAGTCGTCTGTTACTTTCCACCTCTGTTTCTTGAATAAACAACAATCCCACTCCGTACGTATTTCACCTTTGTGCTTCTGCAGACACTTTATTTGATTTCATGCAGGCTTCTCACTTCCTCCCTTCCCGCAGCTCTCCGGGGGAAGATGGAGCTTTATAAATGTAAAAAAAAAAAAAAAAAAAAAAAAAAAAAAGTTTCGGTCACCTGGTCTAAGAAGTATTTGTGTGTATGTGTGTGCGTAGTTGTTTGGATCAAAGTCTCTCACATTCTTTCCACACATCTCTGGTGCACGTCCACGCAGGCAAACACACGCGTGTGTGTGTTGAATGCGTTTGCTGCGACATGGTAAAGCCATCATTTCATTGGGATCTGAAAAGGTACTCACTCTTTTTATCCCCAGACGCAAACGCAACGTCCAATTCAGGTGATAAATTCTTCAGGCTAAACAAAGCCATCGTAACGGCTCGGATACCAATATCGCTATTGACACATCCTTACCCTCCAGCGCATTTTTTTCTCATTCCGATCACATGAAATCATTCAACTTTTATCTACAAAATTCACATAACGATCGCAATCTTTCAACATTAAAACTTGCGGTTGTGTTTTTTTTTTTTTTAGCACTTTCGTTGTAATCTTAAGAAAAGTGATTCTATTTATTCAGAGGTTGCTATTGTGTGCGTGTGGCTCCGTAGAAATCACAACACGTGATCGACAAACATACACTTAGCATCCTGTGCAGACATACTTTTACAAATGAGATTTGCTCCCGAATTAGTAAGGTTAACGTGTATCATGTGGGCAAATGCCGCGCGCATTTCGATGTGTCGGGGGGCGGGGCGTCCCGCTCCAATTGCCTCCTTGTCTCCAAGTCAAAGCATCACAATGATGTGTTTTGGTTTGTTTTCCATGCGAGTCGCATCGAAGACTGCTAAAACACACACACACACACTCGGGTCTCGTAACTGTTGTCCAAGACTTAAAAATACTGCCTTCGAAACTTGAATTTTACAAGTTGGAAAGTACGCCGACAGTGGAGATGGTAGACAAGGGCCTCGTGTCCGGCAACGCACCTGTGGAGTGTCAGTGGCATGCAAAAGGAAAAGAAAGTTACATTACAAGTTACAGTTACATTAAAAACATTTATTCTCGTACTTTTAAGACTTGTTTTTTTTTTGTGGGCAGTTACAGATTTTGTGTCTGATGAAAGTCCACTCGCTTGGAGCTAGCACACGATGCAAAACATCATAGACGGGCTAATGAAACTAGCTATGATGTAACTGCTTTGTAACCATCTGACTTCTATCCATATTGATACAATTTATTCCTGTAATATTCAGATTTTTTTTAGGGGCACATTTATACATCATAAATGTTATCCCTTAATTTATAATTGCCACTTTAGTCTTGTCATTTTACGTTTTCCTTTGAAAATGACAACTTAATTCTCATAACATTACCGGTATTTCTGTTTTTCTTATCTGGCTACATTCTTCTAAAATTGACTTTTGTTTTTGCAAAATGTCAAATCTTTGGGGGGCTATAATGACATTTTCAAAATTATTATATGACTTATTTTGAGCCTTTTACAACTTCGCCTGACAATATGACTTTTTCTCATATGAGATTTTTTTTGTTCTTATACATTATGCTCAACTTTATTCACGTTATCAAAAATATAATATAATTTTTCATAAAATGTTTCATAATTTTAAAATTTTTTGTCATATTTTTACAACTTCATTCTGGCAACTGCTTCAGGGTGTCCCGCGCCTTCTACCCGAAGACGGCTAGGATAGGCTCCAGCACCCCCCCCCCTCCCCTCCCGTGACCCTTGTTAGGATAAAGCGGATCTGAAAATGGATGGATGAATGTAATATAGGTTTTTAAAAAAAATAAAATCCACAGCGATATTACCCAATTGCACATTTTCTCATGTTAAACTTTATTCATAGTATTGGCACATACAGTACAAAAGTGCACATATGCACATGTATGCCCACAAACACATGAATGTAGATTGGGAATGCGATTTGGCAGTTCATTAGCAGGTACCACTTTTGCAGACGACTGACTGCGTTTCTATCTGCGTGAGTGTGTGCGTATGCATAAACATAGTCAAGAGGGCCATAGCTGCAGCGGTAGTGACGGAAAAGCCCTTACTCAGCAGTTATTTTCTCAAACACCAGTCCCACTCTCTCATCCTGACCCTCGCTTATGAGTGATGTCCAGGAAGCAGCTTAGGCGTTGTGTGTGTGTGTGTGTGTCTGCGCTCAGAGACAGGGAGAGAAGGTTTTGTCAGTTTGGCTAATAGGAAAGGATAACAAGCCTTTGATGCAGCCTCGAAAGATGTTTTTTTCTCACCAGCGTTGCATAATGAGCCGCTGCTATGTAAATGGAAAATGAAAAGAAAACATCAGAGGCGCCTGGGGAAAGAGATTTCCTCTTCATATTACTCGCTAAAAGCTCCAATTTGTGCGTGCTCATTAAGCCATTGTGGGGGTAACACAGTTGGAGCTTTGTAACGCTGCAACAAAAGCTCGGTTCAATTTTAAATGAAGTTTCTAAATGTCTCTGGAGGTTTGCCAGCGTTCGTTTGTCGGGAGCCTGTTGGATGCTGAACTGATTTTTATTCAATAAATTTTTTTTTTAAATAGTTATGTTTTTTGGGGGGATTGTTTTTTAATGTTTATTTTGTTCATTTATTTATTTTGCAAAAAACGCTATTGGAGGTTTATTCCCATTTTTTCAATAATTATTTGTATTAAAAAACATTTGTAGCAATAATTTATAATTGCGTCAATGATATACAGATTTTATTTTGGTCAGTAATGTATCCTCTGGGATAAACAGGAAGTTAATGTCATATTTAAATTTTATGCAAAATTGACTTTTTTTTCCCCCGAATAGAATTCTCCATCCAACAATCCATTCCTGATCTCATTCATAATTTGAGATGCAATGAACAGATTAAACTAGGGGAATTGAGGTCAACTGTATCACATCGTTTTTTAACATTTAAAAAAAATTTTTTCTTTTTGCTAGTCATTTAATTTTCTTTATTTTTTTGTCGGGGGGATACTACTTTTTTTTTTCTCTCGCCATATCCTGTAATTGCAATTTCTCTTCACATGACTTGTATAAAGCTCGGAAATGTGTGCACTCATGAAGCAAGTGTGGACGGTGACACAGTAGAAGCTTTGTGAGCTGCGACAAAAGCTGCGTTCAATGAAAAAAAAAAAACGAGTCGCTAAGGGTCTCTGAAGGTGTGCCAGCCTGGTGCTCTCCACCGCTTTTTTGGCAGCACGTTGGATGCTGAACTGCTCCGTTTAATACCCAAAAGCTCAGTTCACTTCCTTTCTGTCCCTTAACAAAACACACAAGAGGAGTTGACAGACACAAGATTAAGGACGGCATTTTTGTTTACGTCAGCGGCCTTTGCTCTTTGACACCCGGCCGTTCGAATGGGCGTGTTGAGGCCAGAGGTGAAATCTCACGAGGTCGCATGGCCTACCGTGGTGGGAGTTGAACTTCCTGTTCAGACGTGAGTTTGTCTGACTAGAAAGGAGAAAGGTTCAAAGGCGAGGCCTCAGTCAGTCTGGCGAGACTTTTAGTCAGTCTTGCGAAAAGTCAATAAATTTGGTGAGATTTGACAAATTCGGGTGAGACGTCACTAAGTCTGGCAGAAAATCTGGTGAAACCAGGAAATCTTGTGAGACTTTGTTTCGTCTCACAGAAAATCTTTTGAGACCAATAAATCAGGTAAAACTTTTCTAAATTTGGCAGGTAATCCACTGGAGATTTCGATTTTATGAGACTCAGTAAACCTCGCAAAATCTTGTGCCTTCAAAAAATTTTTTGGTGAGACAGCAGTAATTTATTTTGACATGACTTCATAAAATTTCGTGAGATTTTATGAAATCTTTGTGAGACTTCCCTACATCTGGCAGTAAATCCAACAAGACTACCAAAAATCTGGTGAAACTGTGGAAAGTCTTCACAAAATCTGCCTGTAAATCTTGTGAGAGTATACTAATTCTGGTAGTAAATCGGGTGACTTTCACGAAATCTGGCCCTATATCTTTTAGGTCCAGTGACTCTCTTGACTTCAGTAAATCTGATGGGGCTTCACAAAATCTTGAGTTTTATCCGATTTTGCAAATTTTTACTAAATCTTCCTAATTCTGTGGGATTGTCGTCTTTCCGAGACTTCACCAAATTTTATGGGACTACAGTCATTCTTGTTGAGACCTCAGTAAATTTGGCAAGACTTGAGCAAATCTTGAAAGAGAATTTTGCGAGTTTTCCGGCTCGGGCGACTTCCGGAAATCTCGCAAAATTGTCTTTAAATTTTGGCAAACTTTGAGAAATATTAGCAACTTCAGTAAATCTTTCTAAAGCTTTCTCTAATTTTGTAAGATTTCAATCTTGGGAGACTTTAGTAAACCTGGCAAGACTTTGGTAAATATGTAATCTAGCGGGACAACATTTTTTTTCGTCCTCTCGTGAGATTTCAATCTAGACAGACTTCTGTAAATCTGGCAAAGCTTCAGTAAATCTTACCAGATGTCAATAAATTGCACGAGAATTCCGTAAATATTACTTGAGTAAATCCTATGAGACTTTAGTCACTCTCCCAAGACTGTAGATGGATACATAATCTGTTCTACGCCAATGATTTTTCAGTGTGCCCCTCCACTCACGCACACACACACACACACACACACACACACACATTTTTAGCATACTGGCGAGTTCAGCTGTTGCAGATATTCTCAGCCTCCCAAGTTCTCCACTCCACGAACACCCACACTGGTAGAAGTGGGTCACCATGACTACCTCGCCCATGAGGTCAGCCTGTTTATAATTAGGTCAGTCGGACACTTCCTTCTCTGTTTTGAATGTGAGGCCCAATAAAAAAAATAAAAAAAAAATCCTCTAAAAGGAATTTTGCTGTAGCAGCACACGGGCAGATCCAAGCCGGGGCCTCCAAATGCCAAGTGGCAGGCGTGCTATTTCATCCCAAGGTGGATCGATCCCGACATGGGCGCAGCCTTCTCTGCTTACACTTGCAATCACGCTCGCTATGCTTTGATCGGCCACAGCAGCTGCTAGAAATCATGAGGAGGATGTCCCACCCCGGATTCCTCCCCGCCCTTGGCACGGCCAGGTAGATGCAGCAACTGCGCTAACTTTTGCGTGCGCGAGTCGTAAGAAGTAAATAAATATGGAATGATATAAAATGAAACACTTGGGTTAGCTATAATGCAGAGGGCGAAAGCTTTGGACGTGAGCTTCAACTAAACTCTGTTTAACTTTGCTAAACAATCCTTCCTTTTATTTCATGACTCTCGATTTGGCTGCTGGATACACGGAAAAATGTTTTTTCGCTGGACCGTCCAAATGCCCTCGATGCACCTGCTCAGCCCTCAGTTTATCTATATCCCTGTTAAGTCAATTCTAAGCATTTGTCACGTATTACTGTGGATAATTTTCCAGTAAAATCACATTTCCATCTGTGAAGTGAAACCTGAAATACGGCCCTCGCTCCCTCCAGCTTGTGGATCACTTTTAATACCGACATCGCTTACATCGCTTTGTCTTTGTTGCGCAACCGGTTAAGCTCTTGCGTGCGTTTATTTATGAGCCTACTTGTCATCTCGTGTTCACAAGAATCGCCGGATCCAATCTCATCTACGTGTCTGAGAGCGGAAAGAACACTCTGGATGAGGTCGGATACCGTGGCGGTAAAAGTACTCGTACTTAAATAGGAGAAGAAAATGACTTGTAATAATAGAAGAACTGATTTAACTTCTCTACTTTAATTACGTAAACCAATACAGTACAACAAAAACACCAGGAACCCCCCCCCCCCCCCTCACACACACGCACGCACGCACATTTGTGACAGGTTTTAAGACTAAAAAGGAGACTCTACCATATTGTACTTTATGAAAACATAGCGTAATAACATAATTCGTCAGAATGCGAAAAAATATAACCGTTTATGTGATCGTGATAATTCAACAGGCGTACTGCTGTTTATTCGGCTGCGTGTGCCTCGGCCACCAGGGAGCAGTATAATACAAACAGACATGCTACACAGAAATTTGACGATGAAGCGCAGAAGAAAACGATCTGAACTAAACTGCAATAATGGGAGTCGTCAAAGAATAAATCCCTGTGAGTGTTGTTGTCTGCGTGAGTTGCTAGCACCGTTATTTGTGGTTTAAAGGCTAATCATGACTGCAGCATTGATGCTAGTTTCATTAGCCGGT
Source organism: Hippocampus guttulatus (assembly GCF_054856545.1). NCBI lineage: Eukaryota > Metazoa > Chordata > Actinopteri > Syngnathiformes > Syngnathidae > Hippocampus > Hippocampus guttulatus. The sequence goes on along the minus strand of NC_141267.1, from coordinate 18,344,204 downwards.
CTATGCAGTTTTACATGCTATTTTAGCTTTAAGCTAGCAGACTTTCATAAGACAAGGTTGATGCACTTTGGCGAAATACACAACGGGGTCTTTGATTTATATTTAGTTTGAAGGTAAGTGACAATAATTTGAATCAAGCCTTTAGTTTCTTTTTTTAAAAAGAATTATTCACAATTTTACAAACTGTTGCTTATTGTGAAGGTCGCTGTCACCATATTCAGCACTCAGAATGAGGTATTTTGCTATTTTGCAGGTTGTTGGCTGGATATTTGAAGCGTCACACTCCCTCCCAGCCACTTGCCATCCTTAAATGAGTGTGAAGCGGACCCCAGTGGGTAACTTGAGGAACAAGGTAATTTTTCCTTGATAACTTTACATCACAGCTGAAGTGATGATACCCTCCTGTGGCGTATTGGGGGGAAGTGGGGAGGAGGGTGGCGGTCGACACGGATTCCAGTAAATGTTGTGAAACGGCCTGGCCGTGATTTGCCAGACGTCATTCCAGCGAGATGGTGCGCGCTTTAGTGTGTCAGAGCATCCAGGCTCACGCATTCCACCAAGATGGCGTCAACGCTCGCTCCTGTCGTCTGGCCTTTTCCGAGCTGTTAGGTAAACAATCTTTTCAAGGAAACACAACCAGACAATTTTCCTCCTTAGGATTATCCAAAAGTCACTTTTATATGTCAGGAGCTGGAAGACTTTCAAGTGGGCGAGGTGACCCCACCCCCCACACTCCCGGCCCCTCTCCCTCCAGCTTCCAGTTATCTTCATGCTAAGCCCAGTCCAGATCCAAGGCCTAAAATAAATGGGCCATGATGAATATTTTCTGGTTCCAGCAGCGTGGAAGTGTAGCCTTCTCCTGAACTGAGCAGTAAAGTAGTTCTCTGTTAAATCAACAGCTGCTCAGAGATTTACAGTGAAAAAGACACTTAGTGCTGTCACGATCAGGGGCTAAATAATCTTTAGGCCATACAAATCAAACCAAATTTGGCACAAGTGTTTATCTGGCTAAAAATTTATGTCGAGTAGGGATGGCAGACTTCTTTCTCCAAAATTGGCTTGGTATCACCTCCTGGAGTCTTTGGAAAATTCAGCCCTAGAAAACTTTTCATCCATCCATCCATTTTCTGATCTGCTTTATCCTCACAAGGGTCGCGGGGCGTGCTGGAGCCTATCCCAGCTGTCTTCGGGGCAGTAGGCAGGGGACACCGGTAGCCAGCCAACCATCCGCGCTCATACTCGCACCTCGGGAGAATTTTGAGTGTTCAATCAGCCTGCCATGCATTTTTTTGGAATGTGGGAGGAAACCGGAGTACCCGGAGAAAACCCACGCAGGCACCGGGAGAACATGCAAACTCCACACAGGAAGGCTGGTGCCGGAAACGAACCGCGGCACCGCTGCACTGTGAGGTCGACGCGCTAACCACTCGTCCACCGGGCCGCCCAGAAAACTTTTCATTTTTGTCTAAAATGAATTGAATCACAAGTCCTAACAGGAATTCCGCCATTTTGTATCCACGTGGCCATTTTCACAATATCTAGACTACCACTCGTACATTTTTTGTTTGATTGATTCCAAATTTGAGCAGCAAATCCTTCATAGTCGGTAGATGCAAAAAGATTTCTGTTTTTGTCATTGCATGTGGGCCGAGGTTGATGACTCACCATAAAATACGTCACTTTTGAAAAATTCAGCCTCTGCTGCCAGTTTGACTTTGCAACATAAAATTTGGTCGACATTTCCGTCATGAGTCGATGCACCAAAATGCGTCGGCGAATGCGTCCTTGTCTCTGACATTTGAAAAAATGCCTTTACCCGCTTGAACACATTCTGTCTTCATTGTAGTGCATGACGTCAGCTAATGAGCTACACACGCTGCCTGTGCCCGCTAACGTGACAGCTTGAAGACCGCCTTGGCTGAGCAGTGTAGGGCGGGTCCACCTTGGAATCACTTTAGCTCACGCAGAGATGAGTTAATTCGTAATTCATGGTATTTTTTTGTAGATTAGGTAAAGCACATCAGGAATAGCGCCTCTCCCACGCCGCATGATTTACACCGCGCAAATATTTTCTGCAGCTCAGCTCATCTTACCCTTGCAGTCCCTTCCAAAAACAAGTCCAGTCGGGGATGAAAGACAGACTCCGTGCCATTGCGCATGCCCGGGCTGCTTCGTTCTGCGGAGATCGCCGCCACCTGCTACGCATCGAGGCATCAACGCGCCCGCCTCTCTCTGGGCGACGTAACCGTTGCGACACATTCGTGTTTGACCGTGACGTACTGCTGTGTGCGTCAAGCAGACATCTTCTGTTTTGTGTCTCTTCACCTCATCCGTCCGTCATCACCCTCCTTATAATCCGTCAGCCATTTTTCACTGCTGACATCATAGAGGCAAAGTGCTACATACTATAGCTAGCCCCGCTCAGCTTTTTAATTCAACAAATGTCCCGAAATGTTGATTTGATGAATTACGGCATTTTCCCCCTGAAATTGCCTTCATTAAAAACTATTTTCTTTACCGGTTACCGTCACCTGGGATTGAATGTGTGGAATCTGAAAAGACATTTAAAATATGTCTTTGGGAGTGAATGAGTTTTAATTGTATTAATGAATCAAACTGTGGATTAAAGCCATTGGATCTTAATCCTTTCATGCACCCTCTAACCCAGGGGTGACTAACTCATTTTAGTCGCGGGCCTATTTGGAGTTACATCTTCCCACCGAGGGCTGTGATGACAGTGAAGCCACAAAAATTCTTACAGTAGTACCTCTACTTACAAACGTCTCTTCATACGAAATTTCCTAGTTACGAAACACCTCAACAGGAAAATATTTACTCTTGTTACGAAAGAAATTTCAAGATACGAAAGGAAAAAGTACAGTATGGGCTGCTACTCGCAGCTCCGAGTTTCCTGAACCCAACATACTTCTATCTGCTCTGCCATTGGCTATTCCCGAGCATCATCCTGGCATTCCATTGGCTAAGAGGGACCTCTTCCGTTTGTGTCTGTGTGTGTCGATAGATAGATTTATGTCTATGCAGCATCCTCGTCATTCGCCCCTCGGGCCGTTTTCGAGGTCCGTGTATAACTTGTCTGTGACGTGCTTTTGTCAGAATACCCCAAGGATCAAGAATTACAGTACATTTTCAACAATGAACCTGTTCAGAGAGCCACCACTTACCCTGTTGCGTCAAAGTCAATCAAATACATTTTGGTACAAAATAACTCAATTTGGTAAAAGGGAAGCACAGCGAAAACTTTGCGCATGGACTGTTTGTGCCGTTTAAGACAATTTTATATCCCCGCAGTAGCATTTTGGGGAAGACCCTCTTGTGGTCCAGCATGGTTTGGGTGAGTTTGCTCGGGGAAGAGCACGCCCTGTCATCGAGATGGTGAGCCAGCAGGTCCAACATAAGTGCTCTCGAATCCCAAAAAAATGTTATTCTGAATAAAATTCCCACAGATGCGCTCCAAAATCCACGTGTAAAGAATTACCCCAATGATCCCGTGCTTATTGTTATGTTTTGACCTCAACATGTCAAAATGTGTCTTAGAGACTTTTTTTTTATGTGTTGGGTGAGCCATGAGAAACAAGTCTTACGCAAGTGTGTGTCGTTAGCCTCGGTGTTTTCAAAGCAACAATGCGGTCAACGAGGCCCCTCTTGGGACCGGATTGCAACTGTCGTGATTTTCAACGATGTGTGATATGCAACTGAAAAAAAACAAAGCGTAAAACTAATGAATTACACATTGTGCATTGAACCAAATAACCAGATCATTTCAAGTCTGCTAGCTTGATGCTAACACACAATACAAAACGTCATAGACCGATTAATAAAAAAAACGAGCAACAACGTTGCAGTCTTAATAACACTTGGATATTCTGACACAATGCTGACAATATAAGCATAATTAAATGCACATATTCTTTATCCTCTGTGAAAAAAAAAAGAAACTCTTACTGCAGTTTACTCGGGATTTGTGACCGTCCTCTTCTGTATTAATTCGAGCAAACTGCAGGTCAGGCACCCTGTCCTGTATGTGCATATCTGAGCATCAGAGAGGTCTTTTCTCCTCTGGCCATCTTCTCGAACAACAGCAGAGTGAGTCATGTGTTCTGTAAAACAAACAAAACCGGAAAAAAAAGTAGAAGAGTGTCAAGCCGAGTGAGTCAGTGGCCAACAATGTATACATCTTGTCCTCTTTAGCGAAGACATTTTGCCGTAAAGTGTGTGTCTCCCTGTGTGGTTTCTGGCTCCCACGAAAGACTTCCCAGCATGTTTTGAAGTGACGCAGTCTGCGAAATCACACTGGCGCTTTATTTTTATTTGTCTTTTTTTCGCTCTTTCATACCCGACAGCTGATTGCACTTAAACGTCGTTCAACCCGCAAAAGAACAAAGCGGGAAGGCTGCACTGGAACTCGTCGATTTTACAAGCCGCCGTGCACAAAGTTCCCCAGTTTGACCATTGTCGCTGGTGTTGTTATTTTAGTCATGTGCAAAAAATCTTTGCACGTAGGTTGAGCTAAGTTGCGGTAAGCGAAAGCCAAAGATGTTACTCAGCCATCTCTGACACGGTTCGTCATTTAGGGAAACACGTTGAACTTATTGAAACGTGGGAATCAAAAATATTATCGTGACGGACTTCCACCTCGCTCTGTGTTTTGGTGAGTGAAATGTTTTGGCCACATTGTCGAAACAGGATTGTGAAGTCGTGAGGTCAATTTAATTTCATTTCATTTGACTGCATTAAATGTAAATATTTGCTCATTAGTAGGCCACTATAAAAAAAAATACTTGTCTTCTAAAGCACGTAAATGTGTTCAGAGAAGTGCAATTTAATAGGAGTAATATTACTACTACCACCACTAGTAACGCTACGACTACTTCTGCGAAAAGCTAAACAATTATTTATTTTATTTTAAGTCTACTTAAATCAATTAAAAAGTATGATTCAAGGATATTAACACAATTTTTAATTACGCTTTTTTCAACAAATGCGCTATGTAGTCGGTGAGTTTTACTTTTTTTTTTTTTTACCTTATTTACTTTTATTTTTTAAAGTGCTTTGCAAAGTTGATAAGAATGAAGAGTAAATAGTAATGGCAAAAACCGACATGGATTTTTTAATTTGAAGATATTTCATGTTCAAAAGTGCCGTTCAAAAAAATCCTCTTTGAACTTATTTGAGTGTGATTCAATTTGAACCGATTTTGTAGTGACTTATTTTTATGAAAAATGCCATTTAGAATACAATGATGATTATAATAGGCAGGACGGTGGACGCCTGGTTTGCGAGGGTTCGATTCCGGGTTCTGGCTTTTCTGTGTGGAGTTTGCACGTTCTCCACGTGCCTGCGTGGCTTTTCTCCGGGTACTCTGGTTTCCTTCCACATTCCAAAAACATGCATGGCAGGTTGATTGGACACTCCAAATTTTCCGTAAGTGTGATTGTGAGCGCGTATGGTTGTTTGTCTTTGTGTGCCCTGCCATTGGCTGATGACCAGCCGGCTTGGATCAGCTCCAGCGACCCTCATGAGAATAAACGGTTCAGATCATGGATGGATTATTTTGCTAGCCAGATTTGCCGGCAAGTGTGGTTGAGATAGCGCTGAACAAGAAGCAGTACTGATTTTATCACCCTTGCCATCTTGTTTGACTTGAACAAAATCCTCCCCCCAAAGCATGATTGACAGCTCCTTCGAGCAGAGCGGTTGAAAATAGATACGACATGGAGACAACCCGTCCGTCTTTATGGTGATAAAATGTGGGCCAGCTTGACAAATTCATGACACGGCTTTACAGGGAAAAGTCTGGCACGGGCAAAGGTTTACAGTCGAGTTCTTGTCTACGAAGCGATCCATCACCACGTTTCAAAGCAATCGCTCGACATTAATCCAGGCAAGCTGCGCCGAAGCAGGAGGTTTTTGTCAAACTGCTCATCCTCACCAATGAAGTGCCGGTAACCTTAAATGAGCGGCCACCTCGCCCGGCATGACTCGGACCTTTCGGCGTGCGTGTGCACCTGAGGGATTACAACTACATCGTCACCTCTGTTTATTTCATCTCATCTTCCAGCCCCGTCTCGTCTCTCACAGGACTTGATCTTTGACTCTTGGAGGTGAGAGGGGTGGACACCCCCCCCCCCCCCCCCCGACCCCACAGAAAAGTTCCCAGGCATGATTAACGGCATATTAGTGGTCGCTACAGCGGTACCTTGAGTTGTGAGCGCCCCAACTTGCTAAATTTTCAAATTACGAGTGATCCCTTGGTCGGTTTTAGTTTTGCTTTCTGTGGCAAAACCAAAATATGAGCTACTTGGGAGCATGAAGGGTAAGAAACAAATACAGTGGACCTCCAGAGTTGGTGCAGGTCCGTAATTGACGGCCATTATAAATGCATTGAAAATATATAAACACATACACTGTACAAGCTAGTGTGTTATTTAAAAAAAATACACAGACATATACCCCTTTCCAGCTTTTGTTATGGAGGGATTGTGATGAAGCTAGACTTCAACAACTAACCGAGAATGTGAAAAAAAAAGAGAAAACCCCCTTAAAGACATTAAAAGCATGCATTGTATTTTCACTTGCAGATGCAGCACTTTAGCCACCAGTGAATTATCCTTCGCTTGTTGAGAGGTGGCTAGCAGCTTCTAAAACACATGAAAACCTGTGGACAGCTTCTCATGTTATCAGGTTACAAGGTGCCTGAAAGGGTTAATAGCGTTGAATGTCTTTTTTTTAATGTTTATTTTTACTCGCATAGAAGTCTCGGTGTGTTTATGGAGTTCCCACTGTACATTTCACAATAGCCACATTGCAACATCGGATTAGATATCATATGTATTGTGGTCTGTAGTGAATACATCGGCTGGAATGTTAGTGGAGTTCTGTGGTTGGAGCTCGGAGGGGTGGTTTGGTGTGCGTGTGTGTGTGTGTGGGGGGGGAGCGGGGGAATTAGTTGGATGTGTAGATTATCTCCATCACAGTGGCAGTAGTAAGTAAAGATGAACATGGACTCCCCCCTTCCCGCCAAGCCCCCGATGGGCCCGCACCCCCAAAGGTGACCACCAACCATTATGGGGGCAGCTTGCCCGTCTTTTGGCTGACCCAGATTGCTGTCGCCAGGATTTTGCAGCATGCTGAGTGAAAGATGACTGACGCTTAGCACGTCACTTCCATGAGGAGTGAGGGTGTCTTGGGTATTTTTTGCCATTCCGCTCAAGTCCTGCGGGTGTCACTAATGTACGCATATTGCCGACTGTCGAAACAGAACGAGAAAAAGATTTTTGGGGGGCCTTTTTGTGTGTAACATTTTTTTTCTTTTTTTAATTTTTGTGAGTATCAGTGATAAAAACCAAAGAACCAGAAATGGAACCTATTGGGCCAAATATGGTGAAAGTTGCAATAAAAGAAGCCGAAAATACATACGGGAAAGACATTGCCGCCTCTTTTAGCATTCAGCTGGATTCCAAACCAAACTCTTTGGCAAAGGTTTTTAGTGGAAATTGCAGTCCGTGGGTTGTCAGCGTGCACTTGAATCGTCCTGATGCAGGATTTACAACCACACTATCCGTTAATGTGCTCATCCATCTCTCTGCAGGCCATTGTAAACATTTACAACACACATTTGACTTACCTCAAAGTACCCAATGGGAATACAGTCAATGCATTCCAGATAGTCACTCATGGCGTTGTGGTACATTGGCCTGAGGTCTGTGCAGGCAGTGTGGGTTCGGTTTCCCCCCCAGCGACGGTGTGAATGCGTGTCTGTCTTTATATGTGCCATGCCACAGGATAAGCAGGACAGAAAATGGGTGGACAGCTGGATGGTTGCATTCCAGATAAGAAAAAAAGTACTCACATTTTTCACTAACAGACCCCGTAAAGTGAATTCATTGATTTATGAAGCATGCTTGCTAGACGAAGTAGCATCCATTTTTCCAGGTCATAGTGGTGATATTTGACTGACGTTTGATGGGGCCGTGGTCTCGGTTCCTCAGACGACAAACCCACAGTGAACCTCATGTACCGGTATATATTTTTTTAATTTAGAATTTTGAATCATTCAAATTTGGCAGGGTTGGGAACAGTACCTCTCGGTGGTGTGTCAAATTTAGAAGGATCTATTTTCGCTTTTAAGAGACCTTTTTGGAGAAGTACAGACAAATTGCATGTGTTCAAAAACAAGACGAATATGTAGCAAAAAAAAAAAAAATCCTCAAATAAAAATAAAATTAAATATGTAGAAAAAAACCCCCTGTCAGTTATATGCAAATGTACAATGCATGTATGATAACTTTGCTAACAAGTGTTGGCCCCAGGTTTCATGATGTCAAAAAAATTGTTTAGCTAGCAGAACTGACTAAAAACAAACATGCTAATATATTTACTATTTCTATATTTATTGATTAAATGCTGGACGTTCGGGATTTTTAAGATAGCACAACACCTGGCACATTTTCCACAAATCATTCTTGTAGTGGACGACAAAAAACAATTGTCTTAAATAAGGCAGTGGATTTTTACGATCTTACCCCCGCCCCCAAAAAGAGTCTCATAAAAACGGTTAAGTTTTTATATTACATTTAAAGCCATTATTGTTGTCGTTTTAATTATACACGCTAAACACACGCACCCACGCACACACATTGAAGCGCATACAAAAATGCTTGTTTCAAGCGCCCCCTCCCCTTTGTCGTGCGATGGACTATTGCGTCTTCTGAATTCAAGAAGAGGGGAAACATCTACTCAAAAGCACAAGCAAAGTATTTGTTCACTGCTTTGCTTCCCACCACAGGAAAATCTGGAAAAACCTGAGCAGACACGAGAAGGAAGCCGTCAGCCGTCAGGAGGAGGAAGGAGGAAGGGCGGAGGAAGAGGAAGCTGCCAGTTACCCGGCCATCAAACGGCGCTGCAGTGCCAGGAAGCGCCGTCCCCGATAGCCTCCGTAGGTCGTCTCATCACCGCTCGGGCTCTAAATAATCACCTTATGAGTCTATTGTTTCTGGCATTGCTTGTTCCTGCCTCCCCCCCTTCTCAGGCTCGCATACTTTCACCTCATTTGGGGGGGGGGGCAGGAAGTGCGTAGACGCTTCGCTTTCACCGTGATTTAGGTCGGGTGGAGTCTTCCCCTCGTGACCGTTGTTTGCGGTCTGAATGACTTGTCAAAAACAAAGCAATCTTTCATTTGTTTGCGCAATTCAAAGATATTGCTGAACCAAAGAAAACAAGTCATCCATGAAAAGTTTATGAAAAAGCGCCGCTTGGGTGTTTACGATCAAAGTAAACAGAACAAAGAATTCCACACTCGAAAAGAAGAACACACATAGCTTTGCCTTAGGAAAGCCCGCCGTGTTTAATGCTAGCAAACAATGTAAAACACTAAAGACGGGCTAGCGACAACTATCGAAGTCAGCCATTAGCTTACCTAAGCTAATGGTGGCAAACTAATGGCGGAACTAAAGAAAACAAGGCTTCCATCCATTCAAGGTTTATGAAAAAGTGCCGCTTGGGTGTTTACGATCAAAGTAAACAGAACAAAGAATTACACACTCAAAAAGCAGAAAACACATAGTGTTGCCTTTGGAAAAGTTGCTGTGTTTGATGCTAGCAAACGATGCAAAACGCCAAAGATGGGCTAGCGACAAGTATCGGAGTCCACCATTAGTTTACCAAAGCTAATGTTGGCATACCAATTGCAGAACCAAAGAAAACAAGGCATCCATTCAAGGTTGATTAAAAAAATGCCGCTTGAGTATTTACGATCAAAGTAAACGGAACAAAGAATTACACTTTCTCAAAGAAGAACACACATAGCTTTGCCTTAGGAAAGGCCGCCGTGTTTAATGCTAGCAAACAATGCAAAACGCCATAGATGGGCTAGTGACAACTCCCGGTATCGTGTTATTATCAGCCTTAAAGACGTAAATAGAAAACATAACAATACTCACCGGAACATATTCTTTGTCCTCTCTGAAAAATAACTGTTATTGCAGCGTGCTGTGGAGTTGTGACCCTCTGGTCAATGTGCAAAATCTCTTCGCTGTAAGGCATCCCTGGACCCAAGTTTAAGAAACCCCGCTCTACATGACCGTTACGTTCCTTTTAAAGCGGTCTCTGCATCTGTCATCACCAGATAGCCACAATTAAACACAGTTTTATGCCATCTGCCGTTTTTGTTTCCACTGTTGTTGTGTTTCATGCGACGCACATGCACACACAACGCCACCCCCTCACCCCCACGTTCAAACATTCTCCAGAGCTTTGGGCCTGTCAACTATTTGTGTGATGTGGTGTTCAGCAGGACTAACGTGCTCTCCGGGGCTCATGGCTTTGGTTCAAAGTGTGCGGGCTTTCCAGCCCCCGGGCGCTAATTTTCTGGGATTTTTGTTTTGTTTGTGTCGCACAGTCGTTTGCCTGGCGATGAATCAATTTTTAAAGTGACAGCAGCACAGTCTATCCGACGGGATCATAGCGCACGATGTAGTGAGCGCGTCTTATCCCAGTCCGCCGCGTCTTCTTCTATAGACTTGATGCCGTCTCAACTGCAGTGGGAAAAAAAAAACCTTCGCCAAAAATGCATCCCAAGTGCTTTCAATTACCTCAGTGCAGGGATGTTCTGAAATGAAATATTTATAGAGCTCATAAAATGAGGAGAGCAGATAAAAATATGTCCGTGGGCTTGTCGTAAACGTCAGATGGTTGTCATTGCTGTTTTGATGACTAATCCATGCCAATTTTAATTATTTATTTTTTTTAACCAGGTCTGACATAAGGTGGAAGATCCCAAATATCCATACGTCTTTCGCATTGGTCATTTGCCGCTTTTGTTACCATTCGTCCATGAGCCGAGAAACCCGCTGACATTTTTAATTATTATTGTTTTTTAAGCACAGCATCCATAAAAACACCAGAGCTCGCAGATGTCAAATTTTGGCGTGTTTCTTTGTGGTCAGGCACAATGTCAGCCATCCATTTTCTGAACCAGTCTTTTTCAAATTTTAGAATCAAAGCAAGTCATCGTCATTGAGTTTTTCATAATTACTCTAATATTTTATTTATTTATTTATTTTAGAATATTACCCTGAAGTCACCAAAGGTAGCAGATGCCAAATGTCAGAATCAGCTCTTTTTATTTTATTTATTTATCAATTAATTAATTTATTTAAGGGGTCAAGGTAAGTTATCAAATCCCACGGACATTTGACAATTGTTGTTGTTGTTTTTTTTTTAAATGTAGCGACCTGAGGCCAACTTTGCTCTCGGTCTTACTTGTCATTGTTATTGTTTGACGATTATAAATTATGCATGTATAAACATTTGAACCTATGGAAAAAAAAATACCTGCGTGCACTTTTAAAGCAGTATCTTCAGAAATAATCAATGACGGCTCTACGGGTAAATGGCGAAATATGTTTTGGGGTTAGATAATAGAGTATCCATTAAAAAAAAGACAAAAGCAAATGAATTTAAAAGGACAAATAAAAAAAATGCAAGAAATGAAAGAACTAATTTTGTTTTTGCAAGGATGCCGGCTACTCGTGCGAATTCTTCCATGTGTTAATCAACATGACCTTGGTAGCGTGTGTTTCATTCATTTCCTGGTTGAGTCAGGAGCACATTCATTCGTTCCCCAGTGAGCCCGGCGTTCCAGCCAATGTTGGCCGTGTTCAAAGAGCGCACCGCAATCATACTCATTCTCATTACTGAAATTGTTCAAACATGTGCTTTTCATCTCCCACAACAAAGGAAGTGCCGAGTTAGAGACGGGAAAAAGTGAACGTGACTTCCCCTTTCTACTTTCTCGTTTCTTTCTCACAACTTAACGTTGATTGTCAAAGTGACGAGCGTCACTGCTCATTGAACCAATTGCATTTTTGGTCCCGTATGAATCACCGTCATGTTCGTACGTCATTGTCTTCAATTCTAAAATTCCGACTTGAACCCTTTCACGCAACCTGATAACACGATAAGCTGTCCACTGTAGCTGCCCCTGAAAGGGTTAAAACCCTACCACTGCTACAAGCCCTACTTTGCCACCCAAACTTCGGCTTGGAACCCTAAATTTAAAAACCTAAGCCTGTTTTGAAACCAGATGTAAAACCTTAACCCTTCTTCAAACCCTAACTCAAACCACACGCTGCCTTGATACCTTAACTTGGAGCTCCAAACCTGTCTAGAACCCCAACACTGCTTGAAATCTTGCTTTGAATCCCGAACCTTGTCTTGAAACCCTAATTTAAAATTTCTTGAAACCAACGGCCCGGTGTTCGAGTGGTCAGCGCGTCGACCTCACAGTGAGGAGGTACCGGGTTTGATCCCGGCTCCGGCCTTCCTGTGTGGAGTTTGCATGTTCTCTCCGTGTCTGCATGGGTTTTCTCCGGGTACTCCAGTTTCCTCCCACGTTCCAAAAAACATGCATGGTAGCCTGATTGAACACTCTAAAATTTGTCCCTCGTGTGAGCGCGGATGGTTGTTCGTCTCTGTGTGCCCTGCGATTGGCTGGCAACAGGTTCAGGGTGTCCCCCGCCTTCTGCCCGAAGACGGCTGGAATAGGCTCCAACACCCCCACGACCCTAGTGAGGATAAAGCAGTTTGGAAAATGGATGGATGGATGGATATCTTGAAAACTTAATTTGAAATCCACATCCTGTCTTAAATCCATGTTTTAAGATTTCCTGATTGCCTGGGTTTTCTCCAGGTACTCCGGTTTCCTCCCACGTTCCAAAAAACATGCATGGCAGGCTGATTGAACACTTTAAAATTTGTCCCCAGGTGTGAGTCTGAGTGCACATGGTTGTTCGTCTCCGTGTGCCCTGCGATTGGCTGGCAACCGGTTCAGGGTGTTCCCCGCCTACTGCCCGGAGACGGCTGGGATAGGCTCCAGCACCCCCCGCGACTCTGGTGAGGATTAAGCGGTTCGGAAAATGGATGGATTGATGGAAGATTCCCTGATTGAAACCGTAACTAAAGTATTGGCACTGCCTTCCACTTTCAATTGCGCCCTGCTATTATCTCAGCTTTCCCATTTCTCAGTTTTTTTCCAGGAAGTTCACCGCGGCCAACCCCCCCCCCCCCCTGCCCAATTCCGCCCCCCCCCCACCTAATAATGAGCGACTGGAATGTTCCATCACACAGGCGTGAAACGGTAGCACAGGCCGAGGTGTGGGGCCTGAACTTTGACACGTCTGGCGTCACACCTTCTAATTAAAAAGGATAGCCTGACAACATCATTGGATTTGGTGGATTGGTGACATTGCCCACCCGCCCTCGTTATTCACATTCCCGACAGGGCGTCAATTTCAACCTGACCTTCAAGGGGTGTTTTGACCTTCATTTGATGGGAGTCGTCATCATAATGTTGGAAAGCTTCTCGGCAGGATGCACACCGCATTCGGGAGCTTATCCGCTTTTAAATCTTGACTTAGTTGCAAACCCAAATTTGAAATTGTGACCCAGGTTTAAAACCCTTATCTTGACTTGAAAACCCTAACCCTGTCATTTGAAACCCTTTGAAATCTCAATCTTGCTTGAAACCCTAATTTAAAAACCCTAACCTGTCTTGAAAACCAAATTTTTCTTGAGACCCCAATTTGAAACCAAATCTTGAAACCCTAACCCTGTTGGAAACCATAATTAAAAACCCCTGACCGTGAAACCCCAAATTGAATCTCTGTCTTGAAACTATCATTTAAAGAAACTAACCTTGAATGCCATGCTGAATTAAAACCCTAACATGCCTTGAAACCCTACTTGGAAAACCTAGCCCTACTTTGAAACACTAACATTGCTTGAAACCCTAATTTGAAATACTTATCCTTTTCTTGAAACCCTAATTTAAAATTCAAACCCCAATCTAATTCCCTACTTTGAAGCACCAGTCCTACTCGAAACCTTAATTTAAAAGCCTAAACCTGGTTTAAAACCACATTTTGAAACTCTACCTCAGGCTTCAAACCCGACTTTGAAACGCTGTCTTTCGTCTTAGTTTGAACCCATAACTCAGGTTTGAAACCGAATTAAACCCGAACCTACCCCAATACTAATCCTCGTTTAAAACCCTAATCCAGACTTGAACCTCTCACACCATTTTCAAACACTAATCCTGCTTTCGTACCCGATTCCAGACCTGTTTTGAAACCCCAATTGCAGGTTCAAACCCAAATCTGAAATTATAACCCTTGTTTGAAACCCCACTTCAGACTTTTTCAACACTAAAACTGTCTCAAAACCCTAAATAGGAATCTCAAGCCATCCCAGGCACCCTACTTTTGAAACCCTAGAGGCTTGTTCTCATCGGTCAAAAGATTTCAGACACGTTCTCATTCATATCGCAGATGCAAGTGTGTCCAAACTTTGGCCTGTTTTGTATTTCCGACATGTATGGGGAGCGCAAAAGACAACCGAGCCTCATCCATCATCGCCTCCCACCCCAAACTTGAAGGCTATCTAAGGACCTTTGCCCTCTGTACTCTCACATCTTTCTTTATCTCGACGGCAAAATGAAACCGCATCCCCCCCTAACCAACAAACAGCGCACTTCATTTTTTATTTTTTTTCCCTTGGACAGATAAATCCTCCCGACGAACCTCAGGGGTTGTTTTCTTTCTTCCCTGATATTGATTCTGATTTATGTTTGCGCAAACAAGAAAAGACACTGGAGGTTGTTACGTCACCACGATGGTGGGGAGAGTCCAAAAGAAACACTCAGATCGAAATGGTCCTGAGAGGGATTTTCGCGTGAGGATCTTGCCGTCCCAGAAACACAACTGGAGAATGATGCGCACACAAGACAACCCAAAGTCCATAAATCAGCTCATACTGGGAACGGTCGTAATCGAGATGGGTTCACGTTGATTAACCTTCACCCAAATCCAACAAACAAAACAAACATACATGGGGAGAGAAGATACCGGACGGCCGACGTGTCCTCCTCATTTTCGTAAAAGCGCACTTTGACATAAATTTCAGTCAACAGAATCGGGCGATGCAGGACAAAAATGGCCCCCAGCCGAGAAGGATGAAAATACAGACATGATACCTCGAATTGAAATCCTACTCTGAAATCCCTACCCTCTTTCGAAACCCGACTTTGAAATTATATTAATCAATCAATTAATCAATATTCCTGGTTGAAAGCCTGAACGCTTATGTAACATTGCGCTGCGAGCAGCCGAGCAAGCCTTGACTTTGTGATGACCACAATAAAAGATGTGATATTCTTTTTTGTTCATCCCCCGTTGCACAACATGAAATCGCACTCATCCCCAGATTTGATGAAAACAATCAACATCTGGTCTTTGAAACAACCCGAGGTCGCATTTCTTTGAGGAAGCCTCAGAAGTCATCAATCGTCAGCGTGGTGAAAAGCGCAGGTGGAAATCCAAGATTGAGGGGGCAGTAAGGCGTTAAGCAGATGGCGTCAAGGGTGTGAGATGTCACCAGAATATGACCGCTGCTTTTGCTTGGAACCCAAATTCTTTCTTGAAAAGCCAACTTTCAAACGGTAGCCGTAAATGGAATGACTAGCCCCGTCATTTCTTAAAAAACCCTCATTTGAAAACGTAACCCTGGCTTGAAACCCTACCTTCACACTCAAACCAGTTTTAAACCCCAATTTGAAAAGCTGAACCCTGGCTTGAAACTTTACTTTGAAATACTAACCGCGTTTGAACCAAAATTGTAACTTTAGCTTGAACCCCCAACCTGGGGTTGAAATCCGAATTTAAAAGACCAGCCCTGTTTTAAATCCCTAATTTCAAACTGCAACCACTTTTTTAAACCCTTTGCTTGAAACAAGGGTTTCAAATCCTGAAACACTATTTTGAAGCCTTATGTTGAAACCTGAATTGGAAACCCAAGTCTTAATACTTTAATTTCAACCCCTAACAATTGCTTCAAACTCGATCCATTATTTACAACCCAACTTTGAAACCTTGACTCAAACTCAAACATTCTAATTTGAAACCCTTACCCTTGTTTTTGACCAAAACCTAGTCTTTAAACCCTCATTCAAAACCCAACACTTGTCTTGACACTCTAGTTTGAAACGCTAACTCTGGCTTGAAACCCCACTTCGAAACCCTTATTGGAACCCTTACTTTAAACCCCAACAACTGCTTCAACCCCTAAACCAGGTTTAAAACCTTAATTTGAACCCTAATCCTTTCTTTCAACCGGCTTTGGAAACCCTAACTCAAAATTTAAATCCAAATATTAAAACATAACCCTCATGTGAAACCATACTGCCGGCATGAAACCCTATTTTGAAACCGTAACCTTGTCTTGAAGCCCTATTTTAAAACACCAACCCTGGCTTGCAAACCTAATTTGAATTCCAAACCTGTCTTGAAACCCCAACTTAAAACCCCTAACATGTGCTCCAAACACAAACCCGTCTTGAAACCATAACTGTGATTTGAAACCCGAACTTGAATCCTAACCCTTGCTTCCAAGCCCACTCGAACCGAGACTCCAAATCCCAATTTGAAGCCATAATCCTTGTTTGAAACCCTACCCCAGGCTTGAATCACTCATCTGAAGCTTGACCCTTGTCTTAAAACCCTCATTTGAAACCCTACCCCTAACTTGAATCCATTTCCCTTATTGACCATGTAAGGGAAACAAAGAATTGAATGTCACTGCATCAATATTTTGCCCCAGCAAGTTTGTCTGATTGTTTTCCCTGCAGTGAGGATGTAATGTTTCTCGAGTCCAGTGAAGGGTGTTCAGTCACCGAAACGCGTGTTTAAGAACAAAACATGAGTCAGATTACACGTCTGCCTGCTGTGTATTTAAACTGTCAACAAAGTAACGCTCGCTCGTCCGTAGTTGCGGAGCGACTAAAGCAAACAACACGAGAGTGGGGCCGCTTCCCCCCACTCGGTCCCGAGCCGACCGTACCAGTCACGCGTCAGGAATTCTTCTGCTTTCGAAGCAGCGCATCATAGCAAAAGCTCGGAAGCGTTTGCACAAGAAGTCGTGACGCTCGCTTCCAAGGGATGCCGACTTGTCGTCTCATCCCGTCAGGATCTGCTCAGCGTTCTCGGGAAGCAGACGCTTCACCAATGTAATTGGAAAGATTTGGAAAAGGGACTTTTGGGAAGTTGAACTGTCGGACCATTCTCGATTTG
The DNA here is from genome assembly GCF_054856545.1 of Hippocampus guttulatus. NCBI lineage: Eukaryota > Metazoa > Chordata > Actinopteri > Syngnathiformes > Syngnathidae > Hippocampus > Hippocampus guttulatus. The sequence continues at coordinate 18,327,063 of NC_141267.1, read as the reverse complement.
TTGTTTTAGCCTGATGATATCACTTTCAACTTCGAGGTCTTGAACTATACCAAAAATAGACTGATAACATTAAATTATATCTTCAGGCTGTATTGTTGCCATTTTTTGGGGCAAGTCAAAATCATCCACACTCACACCTCGGGACGATTTAGAGCGCAGGTGTCAAAGTCAAGGCCCGGGGGCCAGATCTGGCCTACCACATCATTTTATGTGGCTCGCGAAAGCAAATCAAGCATGTCAAGTTCCAGGATGCTTGCTAAAGTCTCAAGCAAAATTTCAAAGTGTCATATGTAATCCATAATAACGTGGAGCTATTGCAAGCATTTTCTCGTTTCCAAACCCCTTTGTGACATTAACATACACAATGTTTAAACAAGTCATTATTCTTGACTTCTGATTTCAAAACTAGGTATCCATCAATTTGTTGTGTGCTGTGTATGGCATATGTGGAAGTGATTAAACATTGATATGGTTTCAGAAAATTCACCGTCATAACGGCCCTCCAAGGGAAACCGTAACGACAATGTGGGCTGCGCCGAAAATGAATTTGACACGCCTGATTTAGAATGTTACATTACTGTGAGGCAGTCGTGCTAACTAGTTGTCCACCGGACGGAATACAGTTTATAGAGATAATTAATAGTCGTGGTAGAAGCACGAGACTCGGGATGAGCAATTCTTTTGCACTTTTATGCCGCAAACTGTCAACGGTTGGTGAACTGGTGAAAATGTGGAGTGTTACAAATGTAGCATTAGCATTAGCACTAGCAAAGCTCTTATTGCTCTTCCGAATGCTCTCCGGGGCTCTTTATTAAGATGCACTGGTGTTGGCCTGTATTTTTTCATGACTTGGCTTCGGCTTCAGCCCAAAGAGGAATGTGCGTATGACTTTTGTGGATGTTGGCGCCGCACCAGAACCGCCTTTTCTTTTTGCCTCTGACCTCCTGCGAGCTCTCAGCGGAGGCCATCTTCTTTTCATCATTCATAACAACAGACACCAGAGAGGCGGAGGGGGGGGCAGGATTGGGCCTGGGGGGGAGGGGGTATGGGTGTACGAGGCACAATGATGGGAACGCATGTTTGTGCCAGCTCCAATTGAACATTGCACAAGCTGTGAAACGAGCGCGCACACACACACACACCATAAAGACGTCCACTAAATGCATCCAGAGAGGAGAACTGTGGCTTTCTCAGCCTTTCAATCCAAAAAGCAAACATCTTTCCACATTTTTGGACACATAGTGACAGTTCACCACACGCAAACTTTATGTTTGCAGCTTTACATATTCTAAAAGTTGTATAGGACACAACTTTTCTATCTGTACATTTGGACCACATTTTCATGTCAAAAATATGTGAATGGTACCAAATCCACTTTTTTTCCATGCGCATTGTAATACTTTGACACACACACACACACACAACTGTATTTGGGTAGCTTCATTTATCATCTTTTTGTCTTTTTGACGCACTGCGGCGTGACAGATGTGTGTTTTCCTGTTTGTACATATCAGCAGGAACCACCAAGTAACCTCCTAATGCCTTATTTATACCACACATACATACACACACACACACACACACATACACGTACACGTCGTTTACTCACTCACAGTCCGCTCGTGTTCTAATAAGGTCATAAAGAGAAGGATTAGCGCAACCTGTTAAGAGTAAACTTCAGTCCCCGCCCACCCGATTTCTTGGCTGCTCTGCCGTCGGCCAGCCTCAGAAAATGGCACGCAAGACACAGTTCAATAAGTTCAAGCAACAACAACCTCTGAAGGGTACCCAAATCTGTTCCCGGCAACTTCTTGGCACAACTGTGTACCAATCGTAGCAGTGATGTCATCCCTTTTGTTATAAGTCTGATGAGTTGATTATCTGTTTAATTGCCTTTCACTTTTTCATTCAATTATCTGTGTTCAATTATGGGTGTATTGTATTTCATTTTGACCCGGGCAACCCTCCATACTTTTGCCCTTCTGCTTTCTGCAAGAACCCAATCTTCTAGCCTGATTGAAAAAAAAAAAAGGTGACGTCCATTTTGCCTTCATTTTGCTGTACGGCCTCTCTTACAGCAGAGGCCACTATTCGAAGAAATACGTCTCTTGATTGAAATTCTTTGAAAAAAGTCTCGCCTGAGGCCGCCCGCAGCCCGCAATAACACGGCATCGCACTGACTCTCCATTTTAGTGTCTGGCGTTGGACAGGAAGTGACAGTGCCATGCGAATAAATCACCCCAAAGGCCCGCTTACAGATCACCTTCATATTCCACATCCTCATTCACGCCGTATAAATGGCGCTTCTGTAAATGTGAAATACGAAAAAACAAACTCACTCTCTCTCTCTCGGGGAATTTGGCTACATTATACCCCAAAAAAATTCAAGACCCCCTCAGTGTGTCTTTCTCTGCCCCCCCCGCCCCCTTTCCTCCTTCCTCCTCTCACATTGAGCTGGAAAGGTGTTCTGCATATAGAATCGGTGTGTGAATGAAGGATTGTGGGACGGCAGCCACAGGAGGCGAGGGAAGCGGAGCGTTGACCCCGCTGGAGCTCAGCCCTAACCTGGGTACACACTACATCTTTCCCCGTGTCAGTGTATGAATACGCGCCTGTCACTGAGCCTCTCTTACTCCTTCGTGGGCCCTTTCCTTATACAATGCAGCGGTGGAGTAGGTGCGGGTATGGTGGGGGGGGGGGTGCCTGACGTTCTACGGATGGTTGCTCCTCCACATCCCGACTGGGGACCCATCACTCGCTTCATGACCAATTTGGAGCAATTCGGAGGTACTTTCACAAAAATCTTTCCTATTAGAATGAGTTCATGTATCGTGAATACACACACGGTTCCACACAGAAAATCCTCAACACGAATGTTGAAATATAATTCAGATATTCATCCACTTAACAGGGTCGGTCGAGGGTAAAGGCAGACAACAGCCTGAACTGGTTGTCAATCAGTCAAAGGACTCACATAGAGATGAACACTGTTAAAATGAGAGAAAAAGAGGATTTTTGTCAAGTATTGCCCTATTTTTTGTTGGGGGGGGGGTGCATGAAAAGGAGGACACAATGGGGTGCCGGATGCTCTCACCGAAATGAAATCAGTCAATAAGCTTGTCGGTGTAGGCGGCAGCGGTGGGATTAATATCCCGGATTAAAGCGCTGTTTTTATGATGATCCGACATGAGAACAGCCAGTCTTTGTCTGGCACGGGAGGATCTTATGGTACTTTTTTTTTTGGAGTGAAAATGAAAACGCTCAATCCAGCGGGGGCGTTAAATGTGCTCAGACGAGAGGCTTGTGTTAATTGTGGCGCACAGGAAGGATGGATTAACCTCATTCCTGTGTTCCCATTTTAAGGGGCCGCGAGGGGGGAAATGTTGCAGGCCTTCAATTGAGTGTATTAAGTGCCTTCCGTTTAATTTTTATTCGACGTCCAACAGTACGTGTGACGGAACCGATGCAATAATCATTTGAATGTTGAATGTGGCGGATTTTGATTTTAGTCATGTAATTTTTTAAAAATTTGATATGTATTTATTCAATGCATGTACTGAATATATAAAATGGAACAAAAATTAGTTGATTAAAGTATTGCAGTAAATTTGTTTAAAAAAATTCTCATGTTAATTTGTCATTTATTTGATTAAAATTGTTGCAGGTAATGATAGCAACAGCGCATACCTAAAATAGCTAACTAACTAAACACATAAATAAATAAAAAAAAATTCTTTTTTAAAATTGTATATTATTATCGTTTTCATTTTATAGGGAAATTAATGTCCAATTAGTTGTATAATTTTCATTTTTTTGTTTTTTATTGATCTATCTTTTCTCACTTAATATCTATTTTTCAATATAGTAAATTATTATCATTGTTATTATTATTTTGTATTGTGCCAATTTGATTGAAATACTGAATTCAAATTTATTTATTGATTTATTTTCCTCATCAATGTTTAATTACTGCTGGTTGTAATTGTGACACACACACAAACAATTGTGAACACTCCAGTTACACTTTGCAAACTGTGAGTGCAGATCTCGAGAGAGAAACCCCCACCCCCTTCAATAATTGCCCCAAGGCAATAACTGCAGCCAATAACTGCCCTAAACGCAAAGTCATGGACTGACTATTAGCTGAGTCTCTGGCTTCCGTCCACAAGCAGCTTTCTGGAATCCCGGCACGTGCGTGCGTGTGGGTTGGACAGTCATCGATCGCGCATGGTGTTGACGAGCCGCTCGCAGCATTCGCCATCGACCGTAATTCTCTTCACGCTGTGATGACTCCACGCAGAAATCTGGTGGAGTGTGCATACCGGAGGCTTGAAACATGACCGCAAAGTAGAATGACTGCTTATGTTAAGCATCATTCAAGTGTGCTATCAGTGAGAGTGGCGGGTGATGACATTTTTGCGGGCCAAGATAAACTGTAAGTTGTGAAACTTTTGCAGGAACTCCCAAAGCTCGCTTCTCATCGGCTTCGACCTGGTACAACTTGTTTATGTTGATTACGGATTGCCGTTGTGACCCAACTAAGCTGTCGTCCTCTGATGAATTCCCCTAGAGAAGCCATCCGCCTTATCAGCTCCAAACGTAACACATGTACAGAAAGGCAAGAGGCTTTCAGGTGGAATTCTTGTCTGCCTTTGACCATATTGAGTTGCATGCTTTGGTGTTGCTGACACTGGACAGCACATTTCACGACAGAAGGCTTCGATAGTCTTTGAAAATTTATTTTACCCTTCACTGATTTCACATGAATAACTAGTTTTAAAAACACAAGTCAAGAATAATGACTGTTAATGTGGATTACATATGACAATTTGAAATTTTGGTTCAGACTTTAGCAAGCATCATGGAACTTGACATGCTTGATTTGCTTTCGCGGGCCAGATCTGGCCCCCCGGGCCTTGACTTTCAACACACCCGAATGTGCAGGTATACGCAATAAAGTGTTCCGTGTCCCAGACAAACGCTGAGCAGATGTTTGTTTGTTGTCACTGTGAGACCCGTGGCACACGTAGATAATGTTTCCACTCCACAATAACTGTCCATTTGGATTTCAGGGTTCCCACGGGTCATGAAAGTTCATAAAAATCTATAAGAAAAGAAGTCGTAAAATTATGTTCTTAATTGTTCTTACTTTTCAGGAAAAGCTTCTAAAATCAATAAAAATCCTTTAAAATTTACCTGTGGTGTTCATTTCATTTGTGTATGTCATTTTCCCCACCCTTCAAATTCATAGTTTTCTCGGAAAATGCGCCTGGCGCCCTTCCCCTCAAACCCCCCTGTCGGGCTACATGCCTTCCGATGATGATCACGTGATCACTTCAGGTCATTTTGGGCCAATTTCACATATAGTATGTCAAAAAAGGGTGAGCTGATTGCCCCTAAAAATAAAGATGTGCCCTTCCTTTGGCAGCAAGAAAAAAACGACCATGTACAGTAAGGCGTTTTTGGGCGAAAAAAGTGCCCATGTAGAGTAAAACGTTTTTGGACGAAAAAAACGACCACATATAGGAAGGCATTTTCAGCCGAAAACAATGACCATGGAAATTGGAAAGGTATTTGGGGCCAAAGCAAAAAAAAAAAAACGACCATGTACAGTAAGGTGTTTTTGGCCGGAAAAAATGGCCATGTATTCATGAAGCGTTTTAGCTGAAAAAAAAAAAAACGATCAAGAAAAGTAAGCCGTTTGGGGCAGAAAAAAACGACCATGTACAGTAAGGCATTTTTAGCCGAAAAAAACGTCTAGCAGCGCGTTTTTGGCCGAAAAAAACGACCATGTATAGTAAGGCGTTTCGGGCCGAAAACCCCCCCACGACCATGTATATAGTAAGGCTTTTTGGGCCGAAGAAAACAACCATGAATAGTTAGGCGTTTTTTGCCGAAAAAAACGACCATGTATAGTTAGGCGGTTTGGGCCGAAAAAAACGACCATGTATAGTAAGGCGTTTTTAGCCGAAAAAAAAAGACCATGTATAGTAAGATGTTTTTAGCCGAAAAAAATAACAGTGTATAGTAAGGCATTTTTGGCCGAAAAAAAAAACGACCACGTATAGTAAGGCATTTTTAGCCCCCGAAAAAAACGACCATATATAGTAAGGCATTTTGGGCGGAAAAAAACTGACCATGTATAGTATATTAAGGTGTTTTTAGCCGAAAAAAAATGACCATGTATAGTAAGGCGTTTTTGGCCGAAAGAAAACGACCATGTATAGTAAGGCGTTTTTACCCGAAAAAAACGACCATGTATAGTAAGGCGTTTTTGGCCGAAAAAAACCCGACCATGTATAGTAAGGCATTTTTAGCCCTAAAAAAACAACCAAGTATAGTAGGCATTTTTGGCCGAAAAAGAACGACCATGTATAATAAGGCATTTTTGGCCCAAAAAAAAAAAACGACCATGTATATATAGTAAGGCATTTTTGGCCGAAAAAAACGACTTTGTATAGTGGGTCATTTTTGGCCGAAAAAAAATGACCATGTATAGTAAGGCGTTTTTAGCCCAAAAAAACGACAATGTATAGTAAGGCGTTTTTAGCCGAAAAAAACGACTATGTAAAGTAAGGCTTTTTTAGCCGAAAAAAACGACCTAGTATAGTAAGATGTTTTGGGCCGAAAAAGAACGACCATGTATAGCGTGGCGTTTTTGGCCCAAAAAAACGACCATGTATAGTAAGGCTTTTTGGCGAAAAAAATGACCATGTATAGCACGCCGTTTTTAGCCGAAAAAAACGACCATGTATAGTAAGGTGTTTTTAGCCGAAAAAAAACGACCATGTTTATAGTAAGGTATTTTTGGCCGAAAAAAAACGACCATGTATAGTAAGGCGTTTTTAGCCGAAAAAAAAACGACTATGTAAAGTAAGGCGATTTTGGCCGAAAAAAAATGACCATGTATAGCACGGCGTTTTTTAGCCGAAAAAAAACGACCATATTTAGTAAGGCGTTTTTAGCCGAAAAAAAAAAAGACCATGTATCGTAAGATGTTTTTAGCCGAAAAAAATAACCATGTCTAGTCAGGCATTTTTAGCCCCCCAAAAAAACGACCATGTATAGTAAAGGCATTTTGGGCCGAAAAAAAACGACCATGTATAGTAAGGCATTTGTTGTATGTCGTTTTTTTTGGCCTAAAAACGCCTTACTATACTATGTTGTTTTTTTTGGCTAAAAACGCCTTACTATATACTATGTCATTTTTTTTTAGCTAAAAACGCCTTACTATATGTAGTATGTCGTTTTTTTCGGCTAAAAACGCCTTACTATATACTATGTCGTTTTTTTCGGCTAAAAACGCCTTCCTATACTATGTCGTTTTTTTCGGGCTAAAAACGCCTTACTATACTATGTCGTTTTTTTCGGGCTAAAAACGCCATACTATACTATGTCGTTTTTTTCGGGCTAAAAACGCCATACTATACTATGTCGTTTTTTTCGGCCTAAAAACGACTTACTATACTATGTCGTTTTTTTTTGGCCTAAAAACGCCTTACTCAACGATGTCGTTTTTTTCGGCCTATAAACGCCTTACTATACGATGTTGTTTTTTTCGGCCTGAAAACGCCTTACTATACTATGTCGTTTGTTTCGGCCTAAAAACGCCTTACTATACTATGTCGTTTTTTTCAGCCTAAAAATGCCTTACTATACTATGTCGTTTTTTTCGGGCTAAAAACGCCTTACTACGTGGTCTTTTTTTTTCGTCTAAAAACGCCTTACTATACATGGTCGTTTTTTTCGTCTAAAAACGCCTTACTATATACATGGTCGTTTTTTTTCGTCTAAAAACGCCTTACTATACATGGTCAGTTTTTTCGGCCTAAAAACGCCTTACTATACATGGTCGTTTTTTTCGGCTTAAAAACGCCTTACTATACGATGTCGTTTTTTTCGGCCTAAAAACGCCTTACTATATATACTATGTCGTTTTTTTCGGGCTAAAAACGCCTTACTATACTATGTCCTTTTTTTCGGGCTAAAAACGCCTTTTATACTATGTCGTTTTTTTCGGCCTAAAAACGCCTTACTAAACTATGTCCTTTTTTTCGGCTTAAAAACGCCTTACTATACTATGTCGTTTTTTTCGGGCTAAAAACGCCTTACTATACTATGTCGTTTTTTTCGGCCTAAAAACGCCTTACTAAACTATGTCTTTTTTTTCGTCTAAAAACGCCTTACGATACATGGTTGTTTTTTTCGTCTAAAAACGCCTTACTATACTATGTTGTTTTTTTCGCCTTAAAAACGCCTTACTATACTATGTTGTTTTTTTCGCCTTAAAAACGCCTTACTATATATATATACTATGTCGTTTTTTTCGGGCTAAAAACGCCTTACAAAACTATGTCCTTTTTTTCGGCTTAAAAACGCCTTACTATACTATGTCGTTTTTTTCGGCCTAAAAACGCCTTTTATACTATGTCGTTTTTTTCGGCCTAAAAACGCCTTACTAAACTATGTCCTTTTTTTCGGCTTAAAAACGCCTTACTATACTATGTCCTTTTTTTCGGGCTAAAAACGCCTTACTATACTATGTCGTTTTTTTCGGCCTAAAAACGCCTTACTAAACTATGTCGTTTTTTTCGGCTTAAAAACGCCTTACTATACATGGTCGTTTTTTCGGCTAAAAACGCCTTACTATACTATGTCGTTTTTTTCGGCAAAAAACGCCTTACTATACATGGTCGTTTTTTTTTCGGCCAAAAATGCCTTACTATACATTGTCGTCTGTTTGGGCTAAAAACGCCTTACTATACATGGTCGTTTTTTTTCATCTAAAAACACCTGGTGGTCGTTTTTTTGGTCTAAAAACGCCTTACTATACATGGTGGATTTTTTTCGGCCAAAAATGCATTACTATACATGGTCGTTTTTTTGGGCTAAAAACGCCTTACTATTACATGGACGTTATTTTAGCCCAAAAATGCCTTACTATACATCTACATGTATAATACAATGCCTTACTATACATGTACATACAATTTTTTCAGCTAAAAACGCCTTACAATACATGGTCGTTTTTTTGGGGCTAAAAACGCCTTACTAGACAGCGTCGTTTTTTTCGTTGAAAAACGCCTTCCTATGTACATGATCGTTTTCTTCGGCCCAAAACGCCTCACTCTATACATGGTCGTTTTTTTTCAGCCCACAACACCTTACCATACAATGTCGTTTTTTTTCGGCAAAAACGCCTAACTATACATGGTCGTTTTTTTCGGCCCAAAACACCTTACTGTACAGGGTCGTTTTTTTGGGGGCTAAAAACACCTTTCTATACATGATCGTTTTTTGGGGGCTAAAAACGCCTTACTATACATGGTCGTTTTTTTCGGCCCAAACCGCCTAACTATATATACATGGTCGTTTTTTTGGGGCAAAAAACGCCTGACGGTGGGTGGGGTGGGGGCGGGTTTGATGAATGACAGGACACTGGTCGGGTTAGAGTTCAGGGGTCAGGATGCAGGAGCTCATGTGCTGGGAGGTCAGAGGGTTAACAGGTAAAGCGCTCAATTGTCGAGAGATGAAAGCCAAAGGCTCATTTATGGCGGAGGAGAAGGGGAGGAGTCCGGCGACGATCATGAGCAGGGAGAAGAAGGAGGAGGAGGAGCAGGACGGTGGACGACAAAGAGTAGGGAGAAGGATGAGGAGGCGCACAGCTCGGCTTCCTGCTGTGACCCTCCTCCTCTTCTTCTTCCTCCTCTTCGTGCCTGTCTATTGTCTGCTGTCACTCTCGTTATCTTTTTATTTGTTTGCGTGGCAAAAGAGTCACACTTTTTACTTTTTCTTTTACGTGTCGGAAATGGCCGAAATGCTCACTCGGCAGAAGAGGCAATAATGCCACCTCCCAAAAAAGGCTTGTCGTTGACCTTGAGGAAGGTCAGACAAACACAATGGCGCAATGCAAAGTCCAGTTTTTGGGCGTAGCATATTTTGTTTGGGCTGGACCCCAAAAATAAATAAATAAATAACAAAGGTCCCACAATAATGGGACGCTTTTGTTTTTAGTTTCTAATCCGAGTTTAAAACCCTTGTTTTTAAATGCTACCTCTAATTTAAACACCTCATGAAAATAACTAATCCCATTCAAAACCCTAATTCGAAAACCCAACCCTAGTTGAAAATCTGAATTTGAAGCCTTACTCCGAGTCGAAATCCCTAATTGGAACCTATGCTCTCGTTATTAACTAATTTATCCAAAGGTACTGTTTCCCAATCAAGAGTCTGTCCAACTTAATGCTAACTAGCATTGTTAGCATTGTAAATAAATGCAAACACAGGCCACACACATGCACACACACACACACACACACACACGCGGTGCGCTGAGAGGTCCAATTGGAGCCTGAGCGGGTTAGCTGAGCGCCCGCTCGGTTCCTGCCAAAAAACACGACCACAACACGGGCCTCTCACTGGCTTGGCGCGGGGCCTGAGCTATTACAGCCACGCATGGCTGAGTCCAGTCAGGCCCGCCAGCTGTTGAACAGGCAGCGCTCTGGTTCTGACTCTGCGCTTTCAAGCTGACCTCAAAGCAGCTGTAGTGTCGCCGTCGATGAAAGGCCGCGCTGAAGGGGAAACATGATCTCGTCAAACTTGACCATCAACGAGGTGGAGAAAATATTGAAACGTTTGCTATCGATGCACTTACTTGATGAATTGTGGTAAGAAAGCATGCCAGTCCAGCTTTTTTTTTTTGCTCTGCGGTGGACAAAATGACACTGTTGGTTTCGGTCACAGTCACAAACTGTGAAGTGGTTTGCTTTGCTTTTTTTTCGGCCCCATTGATTTACTTTTTTTTTTCTTCTTGAATGTTTTTCATCTTAGTTGCACATTTTCTTGGGACCATTTCTTATTTCTGGGGCCAACAAATTAAAGTGCCAGCTTTTACATATTTTTAATTGGACGAGCCAAGTTGGCTATTTTTTTCTCTGTTGTCTGTTGCCAAATTGGCATTCAAAATGACAATCTGTTCATCTGAGGATCTGAGTATTTGCCTAACTTGGATAAATAACGGCTAGTTAAAAAAAAAAAAAGAGGAGTCGGCTGCGTTCACACCCTCATAGAGCGAAATGTTCGTTTTGAACTGCACCAAACTGCAGCTGTGAAAATACCAAAGCAAAGTCAAGCCTGCCCCAATGCAGATTTGGACACTGCTTCGTGCCAGACTCGCACTTGTCACAAAAATAGAGTCCTGTGCTTCAGATTCAGAAAATATAAAATTCTGTTAAAATAATGATTCACTCAACATTTACTGCACGTCAATATGTACATTTTTGTCTTGTAAAATCAGAAATTCAAAATGATTGGATGCAAATGTATTAAAGTTGAAAAACAACGAAGCTGTAGCCATTGTATCATAGGCAGAGAACATTCAATTCAGTGATACTTTCAAGTACCACTAGAGGGCGCTTGTGTAGCTGTGGTACTCATCCCACAGTGAGAATCACTTTACCCTGTCAAGTAGTTCATAATAGAAATGCCCAAACAACCCCCCACCCCCGCCCACACACACACACACACGTGTTCATAATGAGCTTTTTATTTAAAAGCACATGTAGAAGAGCAAAGTACATTTTGCAGAAAAACAACAACATTGCCACTATTTCTTTTTGTACAAAAGACAAACGCGAGACAATACAAAAATACTATTATGGGATTGAATAGAAACTGTGGGTTTATTGACTGGGTGCATATTACAAAACATTACAATCTACAATAGGTTGATTTGTCTAGATACAAAAAAAAAAGAAAAAGAAAAAAGTCCGCTGTTGCTTTTTAAGCAGCATTTTGCAAAGAACACAGGTCTGTAATCATAGTGGATATATCTAAAACATGTACACAGTTACTTTTTTTTGTAGTGATCTATACATTATTTATATATTTTTTTATATGTAAAAAAAAAAGGAAGAGAAAACAGCTTCGAGAGGCAATCGGACGGACTGTAACGGTGATGAAGATGTGCATGGTGCGCGTGTGCGAGAACTGAAAAGGGGACAGTGAAACATACCACAGTTTTTTTAGAACCACGACACACAAACGCGCACACACACACACACACACACACACACTTAGGACAGTGTAATATGAGAGGGTGATGTACAAAGGTTTCATTCACAGCGCATAATGCTCAGACATCGGCACACACGTATTCACAAAATGTAGAAGCGCACACACACACACACAACACACACACACGTACATTGCCAATGAGTGACTGGGGTGTGTCAGAGACCCTTCCTGCCAGCAGAATGGGCCCCAACCATCCCAAAATGATGTGCCAGATTGGCTGTCAATCACCCTGACCCCGCCCCCTACCAATTCTTCCTGCTCCGGAAGCCAATTAGAACACCCCCCCCCCACCCCCCAGCTTTGAGGAGGGCAGAAGGGACAGCCACACCTCTCGCTTAACACTAGTGACAATATGAGGATTTTTTTTGGGGGGGGGGGGTTGAAATTGCAGGGTGAACCTAAAATGCTCTAGTCAAATTCAGTTCACTTGTAAGGAATCTAGTGCATTTTAGGCTGAACCCAAAACATCAATCATGCCAAACATCCAGACATTTTTGTGGTCATGTAGATGCCGAGGTGGGGGGCACACAACCCTCCCTCCCCGATTTGACCTAAATCTAAAGTAAATGCAACATCCCGAGTTTTAGGCTGCACTGAGCGCGTTCAGTAGAAAGCCAGACGAGCGAGGCCGGTGTGACATTAAAAAACAGCGCCGTTGGGTTTCCGCTTTGACGCGCCAGGCAGCAAGTGGTGATCACGGTCATTGAATTTTTTACAAAAAAAAAAAGAAAAAGAAAAAGAAAGGACAAACAGTGCTTTAAATTACATTTTTCATCCTTCCCGTCTCTCAGGAAGTTGTTGCTGCCACTCCAAGGCCACAGAGACTCCAGAGAGTAAACATCGCTAGAATTACTTCTCTCCCTTTTGTAGGAAGTTTGTTTTGATCTCTTCGGTTTCATTATTTTGTCATTTTATTACCTCTTTCAAGCTCCGCCTGTCGTCTTCCAATTTTGTTTTTCTCGGATCTGGTCGTTTACTCCCCACGCCCGCCGACCAACCACCCGGAGTGGGATTCCTCACAGAATGAGAGAGGTTGGAGTTGCGGTTGTTGAGATTGCCCTTTTAGCTACATTCTACTGTCCGATGGGAGGTGAGCGGCGACGTGATTGGTCGCAGGAGGACAAGGAAGAGGAGGCGCGGCGGTCTTCCTCACACCATGTTGTGGTGGTTGTTCCTCTCAATGATGTCGGACGAGGGCAGTAGCTCCTTCTTGATGGGTGACGGAGGAGACGGAGCCGCCTTCAGCCTGGGCTTGAACAGGTCAGACACGTAGTACACCTGCCACCGCGACAATGAGGAAAAAAAAAAAATCTGAGAACTGATCATCACAATTATTTTGACGAATATTGTAGTCACGATCAATTAATCAAGAGGTCAATTTTCAGAGCAACATGAAATTGTAAATTGTCCATCCATCCATCCATTTTCTACCGCTTATCCGGGGTCGGGTTGCGGGGACAACAGCTTTAACACGGAAGCCCAGTGCTCCCTCTCCCCAGCCACTTCGTCCAGCTCTTCCCGGGGGATGCCGAGGCGTTCCCAGGCCAACTAGGAGACACAGTCTCTCCAGCGTGTCCTGGGTCGTCCCTGTGGCCTCCTGCCTGAAACACCTCACCAGAGAGGCGTCCAGGAGGCATCCGAACCAGATGCCCGAGCCACCTCAGCTGGCTCCTAAATGTTTTATATATATATATACTTTTTTTAATCAATGAAAAATTATTGACTAAAATAATATTTAAACAACAATTAACATTTTGCCAAGGGCTAACAGAATCCGAAACAAGTGCAGACTGCTGACACTGATCCGATTTTTGCTTGCTTGTTATTTATGCAGCTTAATGAGCCAATACCCGTGTGCCTGCCCTCTGGTGGTTGGTTGACTACTGGATGAGAAAATTCTGGAGTAGAAATGCAGTAGAGCCCACATTTGAAATGCAAATATTGTTGACAATCACACTTAAAACAGGTGAGACGAAATAAATGAAAAAGTTTTCTTATCTTATCTTGAAATTTCACTATTATGGTCAGATTTTGTAATTTCCCGAATAGATGGAAATGTTGAATAAAACCAACATTAACTACTAAATAATACTAAGCAATTTCATTTGATTGTGTAAATGCTTTAGCTGCCATTTCAAATGTGATAACGGTTCAGTTGTCTTTGTATTTTCACAACCAGATTTAATGGCCATTTATTTTTCATTAATAAACCACTTTGAGGTGCAATTTAGTACAAAAAGCGCGATACAAATAACGATATGATTGTACTGCATGTCACTTGGCTCAAATGAAAACATGAAACGAGAGCCAAAAATGAATGAAAAGTGTTTTCATCTGCCGGGTGTGCTGCTAAAAAGCATCAAGGTCAAATCTGCATGACCTCACATATTGCGAAGCTCTCATTTCGAGCACGAGCAGGTGACTAATCCGCCGGACGGAAGTGACTTGAGAGCTGCTCACCCAAACATGAAATGGATATTCTGGCTAATCCCCAATTACGCGACACCATCCAACCACATTGGCCACAACTGGCTGTATGACGAAAGAGGAAAGAATGGCAGAGGAGAAATCGCTTCCTGCGATCGGGATGACATCATACAGGAAATGAGGTCTCGGAGAGCAGGAAGTGTGGAAAGTTATAGCAACAAAAAGCCACTAAACTGCACTTCTTAGTCACTGCTCGAACAATAAAATTCCCTCCAATTACGGCCTGACATTCGCTGACCCTGTAATGACCTTCACGAGTGACCTTCGCCAGGCGGATGACATCAGGCGTACAAATCACACAGCTTCCTTTATGCGGCTCAAGGGCGTCTTTGTATGCACTGATGAGTTTGTGGTGAGTGGCTTCATTACAATGCGTGTGATCGATGGCGTGCAAAACTGGGAGGGGCCATTGGTGTTATTCGCGGCATCCGTTTGAGACTTCACTAAAGAAAGATACTGTACCACAATATAGCAATAATAAATAATAAACTGGAGCCGAGTTGTAATTCACAATGAACAAAATGGACGAGAGTCCACAAGTTCCTTCGTGTTCCTCTTCATTTGCTCTATATTTGAAAAGAAAACTGTACTGTTGCCATCACCAACCTGAATTGCTATCCGTCTCAATGTTTTTACATTGCTTTTTTAACCGTATAGTATCTTTTTAACTTCAAATAACTTTAGAAATTTGGAAAATCACAGTATCACTTGGTTAAAAAATAAATAACGTATTTGTATAATGCAAACATACCGTATTTTTCCACTAAAATGATTTTTTTTCCCCTGTACAACCTATCCCCAATTATTCCTTGAAAAACGCACCAATTTCCATTATTATTATTATTATTATTATTCCATCCATCCATCCATTTTCCGAACCGCTTGATCCTCACTAGGGTCGCGGGGGGTGCTGGAGCCTATCCCAGCCGTCTTCGGGCAGTAAGCGGGGGACACCCTGATTCAGTTGCCAGCCAATCGCAGGATTATTATTATTATTTTTTGTAATACTTTTTTTGAAACTCCCCAAAGATGGCACAAAAGACCTGGCTAATAGGAAAGTAGTAAAATAATTGGTGTGAATAGTACTTTTACTAAACCAAATATCCTGTAAGCCATTTATTTTGCTGTAATATAAGTAAAAAAAACTCCTCCACTTGGGGCAAGCAAAAAGCAAAAAGCGGACGTTGTATCGGTCTGTCGTGGTGAAGAAGGAGCTGAGCCAAAGGGCGAAGCTCAGGTGAGAAGCTCGGTCATCCGGGAGGGGCTCAGAGTCGAGCCGCTTCTCCTCCACATCGAGAGGAGCCAGATGAGGTGGCTTGGGCATCTGATTCGGATGCCTCCTGAACGCCTCCCTGGTGAGGTGTTCCGGGCATGTCCCACCGGGAGGAGACCCCGAGGAAGACCCAGGACACGCTGGAGTGACTATGTCACCCAGCTGGCCTGGGAACGCCTCGGGATCCCCCGGGGAGAGCTGGAAGAAGTAGCTAGGGAGAGGGAAGTCTGGGCTTCCCTGCTAAAGCTGTTGCCCCCGCGAGCCTAAGCGGTAGAAGATGGATGGATGGATGGATAAGTAAAAAAATTTTTTTTGGGGGGGGGTCATATTTTACGTCAATTTACATTTAAACTATCAATATAGGCAATTACGTCGGTATTTCTGGCAGCGCTCAGACTCTATTACTGTAATTAGGGGAGAGGGGGAGGGCTTGTGTGTCCCTTCCACCCCCAACCCATGAGACATCATGAGAAGCCATCGAGACACTTTTCCCATCGGAGGCAGCTGTGTTGCCGAAACCTACGAACTTTCACCCCCTGAACCTGTCACGGTAATGAACTTATCGCCATTTCCTGTGCGCACAATGCGGCCCCTCATCTATAGCCTACTGTAAGTGCTAGTGTGTGTGTGTGTGTGCGGTCATGCCTCGACTCGTGCATCCGAACCACAATTGAAATGTCAGGGCAGACACATGAAGGACGCCACGTCACACAGGAAGTGAATGTGCGGCAACTGATAGTCAAAAACGTTGTTTGCAAATGCCGACAGTGACTCGCAACAATACGTAGAACATATCCGAAGTGTATATACAGTATATTGTTTTTTTATTTGGGGGTTTCCAGACTTTAATTTCATGTCTTCTGCCAAAATAAACACGTATACGCTTGCTCCGCCCACCCCCGCATGTCATAGTCATTTTCAGCCACATAGTCGGATGTCTTTAAAAGATGATCCTGAGTGATTATCCGGTGGTGTGAGGTCGATCTGAATACATAACGAGGGAGCCGCGCAACCATTTTTGATATGCCCAAATGTCAAGGGTGATGTTGTCCAAAGAGCTGAGTGAACCACGAGCATTGCAGTTCAATTGTTACTGCACCAAAACTTTGCTGGCACTTGAGGAGCGACCCCGTACTGCGTGGCAAAGTGTGTGAATGCGCTGTGCCAAGCTCGGTCTTGGCGCCACAATGCCCCTCTTGCGAAATTTTGATGAATCTGATCCCTTCCCGCGATGCACGAAGGCGGAGTTTGGCCGCACGTGTGTGTGTGTGTGTGTGTGTGTGTGTATGTGTGTTCATACTTCTTCCCAAAGGCAGCCGAGTTAAGCCCAAAAAAAAAATCTCCAAAACTGAAATAATTAAGCTTCATTCCTGTTTCAAAAAGCTTATCGCTTATTAAGAGGAGGTAAAGTCAGATGTGTGGAAGTGTGTGTTGTCGTTGTTGTGATGGATGCGAATGCCTCAAGCGGCGACAACCATCTTACTTTACATTTTCGCAACGTAACACATCAATAATGCAAATTCTGTCGGGATCTTTTCGAGTGCTACCCCCTCTCTTCTCATGCATTGGACTCGTCCAATTTGTTAGTGTGCAAACTTGATTTGCAGGGGAAAAAAACAAAAAAAGAGTATTGACACTAGTTCTTAAATAAGTGCTTTGTCTCATCAATCTTACTGGAGCGTGACCAACTGATTGAGGAAATAGTTATTATTATTATTCGAAAAAATATATTTAATTTTCGTCAAAATGCACATTCGTTTACTTTTTTTAAGTCCAACTTTCAGGCGGCCCGGTGAACAAGTGGTTAGCGCGTCAACTTCACAGTGTGGAGATACCGGGTTTGATTCCAGCTCCGACTTTCCTGTGTGGAGTTTGCATGTGCATAGATGGATGGAAGTCCAATTTTCCTTTTGAACTGACAGATCGTTTTGCTTTCATTCAGTAATATATGACTCAATTCATGCCTTTTTTAAGCCCAATGCTATGCTATCATCACACTCACGATGAAGTAGGCCACCAGGGCTCCCTGCACGAAGCCCGCCAGCACGTCGGTGGGGTGGTGCTTGTGGTCGGAGACGCGCGACAGCCCGGTGTAGAACGCCATCATCAGCAGGGTGAACTGCAGCAGTGGGCGCAGGAGGCGGGCGCCGCCCCACGTGAACCGAGACTGGAGATAGAACTGGAGAGGAAGGAACAAGTAAGACTGGCATTAAATAATGTTCCAGATGAATGTCATATGACAAAACTGCACAGTATATTTCACGCAAACTTGCATTTTCCGTTGTGCTCAACATTACCGTGTGAGCTGGAGGCGGGAAAAGGCGTGGGACAGTATGGACTGAATTTTTTTTTTAAGGGTGATGTCTTGTAAGTTTTTTTAAATTTCACTTAAAAAAAAGACGTTTTTACACTTGGCATCTGATATAGACAAAAGTCTAGAACAGTGGTCCCCAAACCCTGGGCCGCGGACCAGTACCGGTCCGTGGATCATTGGTACCGGGCCGCACAGAAAGAATGAATAACTTACATTACTTCTGTTTTTATACATTTTGGCATCTGAAAGATGTTTTATTTTGAAAAATTACCGGATTCTCCATTACATCCATCTGCAGTATGTCACTCTTGATGCAAGTCAAGGCGCGCTTTTCGGTCACGTGATAGGTCACCACTAAAATGAAACCCAGGAGCTAGCAAAATGAATAAAAAACAATCGTCTTTGAAAAGTTTTTTTCAGGAAGGGGAAAAGGCCCAGCCAGGGGACTGAAGAGAAGCCTACGACTTTCAAGAAAAACAAGGCTACATTTAATAAGACAGTATCAGGAGTCCTACTTAAGATACGGATTTATCTCAACTGTAGATTCCCATGCACGAATCCCAATCTGCGTAATATGCGGCGATATTGAAGCGATATTTTTCATGCACTTTGTATTTGCGGTGTATCTTATTTTGAAGGCACGTTTAAATGTTACCATAGCGACCAGAGTGTTGCGGCCAGATCGGATGTGTTCATTATTATGTGACAAAAATACCACAATATTATTATTTTGTTGTATTTATCCAGTCCCTGAAAATATTGTCTGACATGAAACCGGTCCGTAGGGAGAAAAAAAGTTTGAGGACCGCTGGTCTAGGAAATACCTGGATTCCACCATGGAACCGGATTTTACCGTCCAAGTAATTGCGTACTTCAAGAACTCGCCCTATCCAAGACTTGATCTTTTCTTGAGAGCAAATTTCTACCAGACTGTCATCATTGGCAAAATGAACGCTTCAACTTAATTTTTCCCCGTCGACGTGCGGCAGCGACTGCGGTCGCTCAGCCGCCCGCTCATTACGTATTCTCGCCTCGCCTTTCTCACCCTGCACCCAACTTATTGCGGCTGCGCGCCGTCTAGACCGAATCAAAGTGGACGTGGCCGAGGAGAAGTGCGGAGCTTCAAACACTCTGAACTGCCTGTGACCTGGACGGGCCCCCGTTTCATGGCTGTACGCGCCAGCTGTCAAAACATCGGCGCCAGAGGGAGACAAAAAAAAAATAAAGCACCGCAAAAACATCCTCGCTGATGTTCGCCGTTTTCAACGATTTCTCTCCCGAATTGAGGAAAACGGATGCGGCTCTCGAGGAGGTTCTGGGTCAAGATCGGTGCCGATTTTACCGCCGTATTCGGGTTGCACAGCGCTAAGTGGTGAGGTCAGATGAGGTGCCTCAGACATCCTCTCGTTTACCCTTCACTTCCTGTTTCTCACAGAAGTGGGCAAAGCCTTCGCCAAGGTCCGCCCGGTCCAAAAAAACCTGACGTGTGTGCGTCTTCTAATCAGTCATGCTAACAATATCCGCAGACAGCCGCAGCTGCCTCCACGCCAGCCGAGAGTCCTTGGTAGGCGCGGACCGCCGTAAAAGCTCCTGCCGCGTTTCCTTTCGGACACTCTATCATTGTTAATTTTGCTGCGTTTCGGAATGAGAGGAAGGGGATCCCTCCCATCCCTCCCGGTCGTGTCGGGGATTGTTTCGACTCCAGACTTCCTGTGCGGCGGTTCTCAGGTAGACGGGGCGAGGACGAGCCGGCCGCGGCAAGCTGGCAAGCCCTCGCTTGACGTCCTAAATCTCTCGACTCAAAGGGTAATTTGTTGAGGTGAGAGAGGGCGAGCCCAAAACGAGGGTTGATAAAAATGATCCAAGTGTGACGGATGTTTCAGTCACATACCTTTTTTGGTCAGGACGATTTACTCAATGTCAGATTGTCTTTGGTTTAAGTATCTGTGGCTGGTATCGGCATGTCTACATGCTACTCAAGGCTTAAAGATAAGGGATGTATCGACACGATATATGATTCTGAGGAAAAAAAAACAACAACAAAATCAAGGCTCCCAGATTCGTACGGCAGAGGTGGACAAAAACGAAGCAAAGTCACGAAAAGCCCATCCAGCGCATTCCGGTCACATCTTCTCCCCGCTGCCTCTCTCGTTGCTTTGTTTCAAAGAGTGTGTTCAATGAAAACACACACAAGAAAGGAGAAAGAATGAGGACGTGGGTTTGTTCCCCCCCCCCTCCCCCCCCCTCGTCGTCTTCGCACCAGAGTGAGAGAAAACGGACTAGCTGTAGTCAGGACCCCAAATATCACGCGCATGTTGTTTCGTATTTGTCCAAGAAAAAGTTTGGCTCTTTAACTGAAGGTTTTATGCGAAATGGAGACAAACAGTGTGCATGTTGGATAAAACCCACAAGGGACAGCCGCCAACGCGCCATCTCTGGAGGATGTTCAAATTTCCGCTCCGACCACATCAGACGTGGTTGTTATATATTGTTTCCTGGGTGGGCGGTTGGGGGCGGGGCCACACTTCAGTGGAGTGTTTTCAAGTGGTGTTTTGGTATAAAGCTCAACCTTATTACTTGCCTTGCCTTCAGTTTGCGGGCGATTGGTTTTCTGTGATAGTAAACGCTGGCAAAACACAATAAAAGGGGTAAACAAGGATATTCAAAATTTACTTTTTGGACACGATAAGGCGACACATTTATTTGATAGGAGACTGCGGGCCGTCTTTTTCTGGGATTTTTATTCTGTGACAAAAATAAGAGAAGACGATTGCATTTGAATATTATACAATCTGAGTGTATCTCAGGTCAGTCGTCACATGCTCTGCTCTGCCTTATTTATTTATTTTTTTAAAACTTCCTCTCGAAACATGGAACAGCTGAGTTTCCTGCAGTGTCTTCTCCATTCTTTTCCGGACTTTCCAACACATGGAACATGTGAAGGGCATGGGTGTGTGCGCATAATTTGGATTTGTGGAAGCATGAGATTCCTCCAGGGTGCTGCACCCCCATTAACAGGTGGGTGGAGGGACGCAAGTGGGGGGTGTGGAGTGCACCAGCAGCTGCCCTGAGGAAAACAGCTGACGGGTATCCATTTATCCCTCAGAGGAGAATGTTTGTCCCCCTCGCCCCGCCCTCCACTTCATTAGGGTGGCCCCGCCTTCCTCCCACATGATGGCTACAAGCAATGAAGTATTGTTTTATTTTGATTGTAAGACCCCCGACCCTTTTGACATCATCCAAACTATTTACACGGGAGAGTAACTTACTGCCAGGTAGAGCATGGTGAACATGGAGAACGAAGCGTGTCCAGAGAAGAAAGACTTCCTGTGGAGAGCAATATCGCAGTTCATTAGAGGGGTTTTGGCAATAAGAGGTGGTGGCATGATTCCTAACCGAAGAAATCCGAAGAAAGGCATAACCAAGACAAAGGACTACAACAACGATCGAGAAATCAAGGAAAATTCAAGAGAAGATCGTGTTATTTGTGTATACACTGGTACCTCTACTTACAAACGTCTCTTCATATGAAATTTTCAAGTTACGAAATGTGTCCATGTGTGTAGATCAATAAATAGATAGATATGTGTCTATGCGGCGTCCTCGTCATTCGCCCCTCAGGCCATGAGGCGTTCCGATAGTTCTACGTCAATGTGAATCACCCAGAAAAAGTGTTCACCAGTCAGGCGATCGCTCACTTTGCGGTAGTTTTCCCATGGACATTTTTGAAGGATTGTTAAAAACCAACAAAGGCAAACGTCTTTGGATCAGTTCTTTCCGAAACGCCAGGCAAAAACACTAAAGAGTGCAAAAAAGTTTATTCTTTGTTTTATTATGCACAACTCTCATTTATTGTGCAATAATCTAGTTGTAACATGTATTTGTTACATATTTTTATGCATTTTTATGCTTTAGAAAACATTTATGTCCGAATTTTAGGGGGGTTTGGAACGGATTAGGGCATTTACATGGAAAACACGTCTCTACTAAATTTCTTCCAGAACCACTAAATTTCGTAAGTCGAGGTACACCTGTACTTGATAAAGTTCCAATCCATCCCAGCCGCTGCGTTTCCACCCACCTCGCTTCTTGCACGTCACTCTCCTTGCCACTGCAGGCGTACTCGGTGATGTAGCCCAGCGAGCAGTTGATGGCGGTGAAGTCCGGCTTGCACACGTCCAGGAAGTGCGGCCTCATGCGGCCCACCGACACCTTGGCGATGTCAGTGAACGACTGGCTGATGGCGCAGCCGAAGATAAACACGCCTATCTGCGGGGACGGCAAAGCGCAACATTTTGACTCGGAACAACCACCCGTCGTCATCGTAAAAGCATAAGGGTCGAGGACTAACCTGTTTGTAGAAGGCCGCCACATAAGGGTTTCCCACAAAGGACTTAGTCCCCTCGTGGAGCTGGTGAACCCTGTAGGATTCGCCGATCACAATCTACAAAGAGAAGACGGGTTGATCTCTACAAGGACTGGCCGAAGCCTTACTCGAAGCAGATGTCCATGCGCTGTGACGTTTGACTCATGCAAGAAAGGCGAGCAGAGTGACGACGACACATAGACAACACACATAAAGACACAATGAGCATGGCCTGCCTTTCCCTCAGGCAGTTTGGATACGATGGGAGATGATTAACGAAGGTTTAACAATGGGGGGGGGGGGGGGGGGCTTTAATGGAGATGGAGGAAGCCAAGGCGGTGGAAGGAGGAAAACCCCTTCGATGTGTTTTGTAGGTGTGGTTCGCCGAAACGGACAAAGAGCGTTTTAGGTACACTTAAAAGGACTACTGTACGAAAATCCTCACGTCTCGGGTTAATATCTCTACCATGAATGGTCTGACTTTGATGGTGCTTAAATAGGACTAATGGTCGAAGCTGGGGTGGACGACCCCCACCCCCCCCCATCTCCCCCCTTGTGATTGCTGTGGTATTCCAACCAAAGTGGTTTTACATGGCCTAAGGCTCCATGAAAAGGCCCCGTCTGTACTTGAGGAGGCCTTAAAACCAAATTAGCCGTCGAGCCACAGTGCCTGTCAATCACGTCGGAACCTCCAGGGGTGCCCGACTGACAGGCTGGCTGCTCTCCATCTTTACAACCACCTCCCCCCCAGCACAAGGATTCAGTCTCTGACTTGCAGAGCATTGCCCTGACCGTCTTGTCGGGCTTCAGACGTCCTATCAGGTACATGCTGTGTATTATACGAGCACAGTGTGTGTTAGACCCGATAAACACACTTATCCCTGCCTGATGGGTGGTCAGCTGGCAGGCTCACTGCCAGAGCAAACAAACACGCACGTTTATTGACGTTTGTGCTTTTGTCTGTGAATCGGTAGAGATTATAGAATCCCGGTAGGCTGATACGGTCTTTTTATTCCATTTATTTGGACTGTAAACATTAACTTTCTGTCTTCTCAAGTGTAAAAAGGTTTTATCCGGGACGCTCGGCGACGGGCTCACAAGGGAATTCCCTCGCAGCATATACGCCGCGTCGACTTCAAGGAGCGCCGTCGGCATGGCGGCAGACGCCGCTTAATGGAGCGAGACGCGCCAGCTTTGCCCACGCGTGAACGCGCAACTGGCGATACTGTCACACGCACACGGACTCCTGGTTCTAATAAGCAGAAGAGCTGAGCTCGGGCGATAATACCGTACGGTACGCGCGTGTCTCTGCGTGTCTCAGTCTGGGAACTTTGGACGGGAGGCTGTGCTGTAAAGATCATCGAGCTAGCCTAACCACGTGCCACTAATTGACACATACAAACCCCACCGCATGTCATTATAGCATGTTTCCACTAACCCTGACACTCCCCCCACCCACTTTTCTCCCTTCCCTCTCAAAAAACAAAAAACAAAAAAGGCAGTGGAACAGGAGTTCCACTTCACGCTAACGTGCGCTACTAGCAACTCAAGTATGGAGGCAATGGGTTGAATTCGCCTGTCATGTCGCACGCACGGCCATCGAGGTCCAGCAAACAGGCCAAGCGGGAGTTATGAGACCTGTTCAGGAACTCATTAAAAAACCAAAACTCTTTGGTGTTTGGCAAGAGCACACAGAAACACTAGGTGACGCTTGAGGCAGGGATGGGGGCTTTCTCACTACCGCTGACTCACTTGGGGAAACAAATGAGAAACAAATGGACAATTGGATGATTCAAAGTGGATGAAAGTATGATTGAGGAAGTATGTAAGGAGGAGGACATGTAAAGCACATTTATAGCATAGGACTGCATGGTAACATACTGGCAGAGATGGGAGATCGAGTCACGCATTTTCAAGTCGCGTAGAAGTCTCGAGTCTTAAACTTTGAGCTAGCAAGTCGCATAAGCAAGTCTCAAGTCATTTTGTCTTGGTCAAGTCAAGTCACGTCTTGTACGTCAACTTGAAGTCTCAAATGCAGAGTCTCATCTTCAGAGAAAAGACTAAATGGTTCTTCCAATACCACATCGCGTCTCAAGCCAAGTCAAGCGCCGAGTCTCTAAGTCCCTCTCCAAGTCGAGTCTCAAGTCTTTTAGTCTTTGTCAAGTCACATGTCATGAAAACAGTGACTCAAGTTCCCTCGAATCCAAGTCGCAATGACTCTCGTTCCCATCTCTGTCTACTAAACGAAGGTGAAGCTGCTGTAATTTGCGGGCTAATTGAGGGGTTGGGTGGATAAAAGACTCAAGTTGAAGGAGAAAACAAAGTTTGAGGTCGACTTACAGAGATGATGGCAATAAGAATGCCAACACCGCAAAGCATGGCATCGCTAATGGTGTCGCCATCTTTTTGGGGGTAGCGGATGGACTCGTCCGAACAGTAAAACCCGCGCTGGTACGGCTTTATGGTGCTAGTCTCAATGATCAGGAAAGGCAGGCTAGCTACAAAACAGAGAGAGGGAGAGCAAGACAGGAAGAAGGAGAGAGAGAAAGCACCAGGTCAGTGACACAGACAAAAACAAAAACAAAAACAGGAGAAAGCACAAGGAGCGTCCTGGCACTAGGGGCTCATGGGATATGGCAGAAGTGGGTGGCCGGAGGATGTCATCCAATGGCCTGTGACTAATTGTCCTTCAATAAAACTTTTCAAATGTGTGCAAATGTGATTCAAGACCCCCCGCACCCTGTTTCTGCCTTCCATTATTCCCCAATGCAGGGGCAGGGGCGCTCCTTGCTGGGTTGGGCCACTTACAGACACCATGGGTAGTGTCAACCCAACAGAAGTGAGCACCGAGGAGGGCACTGTGCTGTTCTTGTAGGGGTACGTCAGGCTGGAGTCACCGCAGTGAAACCCCCTCTGGTAGGGCCGAATTGAGGTACGGTGCAGAACAAGGCTGGGCAGCATTGCTACACACGCGCACGCACACACACACACACACACACACACATACACACGGATGGTCGGATGGATGATGACACACTCATACACATTAGTTATCATCACCTGCTGCATGTAAACTCACCTGTAACCTGAAAGGAAACCGTTAAAAAGACCCCACAAGTGTGTGTGTGTGTGTGTGTGTGAGAGCAAAAAAGAAAAAAAAAAGGGATGTTTGCACAACAAACACGTTTTGGCTTCTCTGATGACAGAGCGACACTGAGCTATTTATCTTTGAGCAGGAGACCCCCACCCCATCCCAATTCCGTACCACCCCGGTTTGAGCAAAAAGACACACAAGGATCGGGAGGTCAATTACCGGAGTCAAAGGACGCAAAAGCCACAGCCGGTTCAGTCCAGCTCAGTTCTCTGGTCACTTGTCAGCTAAAGTGAATCGCTTGGTATGCTTATGGGATTATTATTATTTAATTTATTTTTATTTTTTTGCTGTCGTCATGTGGTAAAACGACAAATCTAAAGATAGCGGTGTCCCAACTCCACACAAGCACCGGTTTTACTTCTACAGTTGGTCGCGATAAGTGGTTTGACACAGATACACTTTTGACAGTGGAAACAGATCATTTTATACCAGACAAAATTGAACTGTACTGTACTGCACTCTTTAGGCAAAAAAACAAAAAACAAAACATGTCCGTTTATCTTGGAATTGAATGTTTTGGGTTGCAGGAAACCAGGGTGCCATTCCAGTTAGATTTTTTTTTTCTGTGAGTGCCAAACAGAACATTGCAAATATATGATGCTGATAGACTTGATGGTGTGAAGTCTCTGTACTACCAATTGACTCTAAATTGTCAATACCGTATTTTCCGCACTATAGGGCGCACCTAAAACCATGCAATTTTCTCAAAAGCCAATAGTGCGCTTTTTAATCCGATGCGGTTTATATATGGATCAATATTCTGATTTCCGGGACGTAGTATTTTGTTCTGTAAAGCGCTTTGTTCCAGCTGCGGCGGTTGTGAACGCTCTGTGTATATATAAAGCTGTATTGTATTGTATTCCCTTTAGCACAGCTCCATCTAGTGGATGCATAATGCAACCGCAGCCACTATTGAAGCTTCTATTCTATGCGCCTTGTAATGCGCCCTGTATATGAAAACTGTTTTAAAATAGGCCATTCGGTGAAGGTACTGCGAAGCGCCTTATAGTGCGGAAAATACGGTCGGTCTAATGTGACTTTGAATGCTTGTTTGTCAATATGCGCCCTCTGACTGACCCGCAACCAGACCAGGGTGAACCCCCATCGTCAGATTCAAAGTCAGCTTGTCCCGTAACGAGGACAAGTGCTACACAAAATGGAAAGATCAAGGCCTCACATGCCACAACAGACATATCCAAACACAAATTCCCCAAAAATCCTGGCATGTAAAACCTTGGCTTCAAACGTGAGGGAAATTTAAAATGCATGCGCATTAAAGCAAACAAATCCGAGCCCGCCCAACTGTGGAACATTTTTGAGAGCATGTTGAGTGCAGCAGTGACTCATAAATAGATGGAGATGAAGACACCGAGGCGTCCCGAAGACCCTGCTGGCATCCGATGCCTTCGTGTCTTTGAGATCAGGGTCCAAGTGTTAGGTTTCCCTCCCCCTTGCATGTTGCCACCTAATGAAGCTAAGAACCGCAGCACTCGTCTCACTGCTGACGGCCGGGAGTAGAGATTGGGTTACGGTGAGCCCGTCCTCAAAAACACACAAGCAACCATGTCTCAAAAGGAAGAAGAAAAAAAAGCCCCCTCAGCACACATCTGATACAGAGCCACTTTGCATGCCAGGCTTTGACATCTGCTCTCACTTGGCGCAAGAATGCATTGCCTCAGGTGTCAGACTGACCGCTGACTTAATGACCAAGCCACTTGTATTTTGTGCGTTCAGAGGTTTGTACGACTGGGCTGTTTTTTTGGGAGGGGGGGGGGGGTCGCTCAAAATGCGCCCCGGTAAATGTTATGTGAATGACGCAATGGCAGGTGCATTGATCAGACAGAAGAAGACTGCTTTTTTATGCCTGCTCTTGAAAACAACAATTCCACGCAACAGCGAGACCAAGTACAGCACCAAGTAAAACCCTGGGTGGGTTTTCTCTGGGTATTGCAGGCTGATTGAACACTCTAAATTGTCTCTAAGTGTGAGTGCGGATGGTTGTTGGTCTCTGTGTGCCCTGCGATTGGCTGGCAACCGGTTCAGGGTGTCCCACCCCCCTCCCCCGCCTACTACCCGAAGACAGCTGGGATAGGCTCCAGCACACCCCACGGCCCTGGTGAGGATAAAGCGGATTGGAAAATGGATGGATGGATATTTTGTAAGAAATATGCTTTTAAAGATTCATGATCAAAATAATTTTGATATTTAACACACATTTAACCCTTTCGGTGACGGCGGTTATACAGTGGACAGCCTATCATGTTATCAGATTCCCGGTTTGCATTATTGGCGCATGAAAGGATTAAATAAATGTTTACGGCATCAACAGATGACCTACTGACCTAGGCCAAAACAACAATTTTCCCAATGGAAAAAACATGATACGTAAACAAACCTGACCCAGCTGCCCACATTTTTTTGGGCAGCTGGGTCACCTATGCACCCTGGCATGCCATAATTATAGTTTTTTTTTTTTTTTTTTTTTTTTAACGACACAAGACAAATAATCACATTTTCAAAACCACTTAAAAAAAAACAAAAAACATCGGCAATTGGATAAGGTCATGGTGTCGATTTCATTGATTGTTGGTAAATTCCATCTGCTGCCGAGCACCATGTGATCATCGAAAGCTTTCGAGCCTTAGGGGTCAACTGTTTATCATGTCTCGAGGGAAACGTGGCGGCGCATGTGTCAAAGGGCAGCAGATGCGACGGGCACCTGCGCAAACACGACAGTGGCGGGGCTCTGCGCACCTCCTGAAGGGGGGGGGGCCCACTCGGGGTCAGGGTGGGAGGGGCTTGGGCCAGGCTTTGATTTTGACTCATGAGAAGAGAAAGGCAGCGGCAGGATTCTGCTGCGGATATTCATGTGAGTCGTTCAGCTTAATGCCCGAGTGAACTTGGCAGCGCTTTAATACCTTAAACGCAGTGAAAACACCAGTGGGCGTTGTGCTAATGCCCAGCGCAAAGCCAGTACCGCTGGGTAAACACTCGTCACGAGTTGAATCGTTTTCTTCAGTAGGGTTGTGTGAGCGGGAGAGATCCAGGGGAGGGAGTTGGAGGGGGGTGCGGGGGATTCTCATGCTAATTCTGAGAAGGGAAAGAAGGTTAGTGGCTTAAGAGCCACGAGAAGCACCGCCGCACATGCTAACCGATGCTTAGCGGGGGCGAGGCCACCATGGGAAACTTGGTAGCCGACCGAAAGTGAAAGCGAGCTTTTGACAATGAATGAAAGACTCTCTTGTATCTGAACGCATCAAGATGCCGAGGTCATTTGCGCCATCAAACCGAACCCGTTTCTCTGAAAAATGACCACTGAGCGGGACAGTTTGCTTTGAAACGCTAAGTGACGATCTGGTTCGTGTTTCTGCGCTGGTGGCGTAGCGCTGCAAATGGGCTTCCCATTGTACCAGAGATGTCCCAAAGGTACTGGAAAAAGCGTTCGGTAAGCCATGAAATGAAAACCGTCAGGCTGTGTGAATTTGATGCCATACCAATGAGAAAGAAACAATCCTTGCCGTGAATATTTGAACTGCAGAAGCTAAGAGATCAAGAATGGAGACACTGTTATTGCTTCCTGGTTCAGGTTCTTCCATTAAAAAATTGGTAGCGATGCAAATCTGGATTTGTGCACCCCGCTTCTCTCCGTTAGCGTCTGAAGGGAGACGAAACATGACCTCCTTTGTTTTGGATAAAGGGCGAATGACCTTCGGAAAGGCACGCTGACCCCGGACGGAGTGGATGACGATGAGGGGAGTGGCAGAGGCAGCATTGAAAACAAACACAAAAAAAATGATGGTAGAGGCATGGGGAGTGGGAGGGGGAGGGGGGGGGCGAAGAGGTGGGTCGCCCTTGTTGGCAAAAGCCCGCTGTGCGTCAGTGAATTACAAATCATGGACTTTACGAGCCAAGTCATGAGGTCAGTGGCGTTCACTGACACTTGAGATTCTCCTGGGTGAGAATGAGCTTGAAAACTCTTGGGCGTCATCATTCTTTATGGCACAGCCTGGGGGGAAAAAAAAAAAAAGGACGGCGAGTGTGGAAACGCTCACCGGAGCGGGTGGTTGGTCCGGTCGGGGAACGGTTCTATTAGCCTTATCAGATGCGGTCATGCATTTTTCTCTCTCCAAGTTCGTGAGAGGAAACCACTTTGGACCATTTGACATGACTCGCCACCACGGCCCATTACAGAGACGCGGGGATGGATGGAGGGAAGGAGGGATTTCTCTTTTTGTTGACTTGGTATTTGAACGCTTGCGTGAGGCAGATGACACAGCCGGTGTCACTTTGATTGGCTTTGGGGTTAATTTTGGTCGAGCGGGACTCAGATTAGCAAAGTGGCTCCCTTCCAAGTCTCAAACCGTTCATCCCGCAGACACAACGAAAACAAGAATAGGGGACGCGACTGCGCGTTATCCTGTTTCCACTGGGTGGGACGGTTCAGTTCGGCTTGATTTGGTTGTGTGTGCGTCAGCAGCAGATGTGGGGAGTAAATCACATCGAGTGTGTGCAAGCCATAAGTACATCTCAAGTCCGACGATTGAAGTTTCAAGCAAGTCCCGAGCTACTGCGGCAAATATCACCAAAGTCAAGGAAGCGAGTCGTACAATCTTGCTCAGCCGCAACACACATTCTCACGACAGCTCCGCCCCCAAAAAATTAGGCCTAAATTATGCGACTTGACTCTGACTCGTGCCCCCCAACCTCTGGTAAGCGGAATGGCGATAAACTGAGTCAGATACCTTCACAGTGTGACATCATAATAATGTGCTGACATGATGTGTAAACAAGAAACCAACAGCATGAAATCCTCCTTTAGTCGTCGTCATAATCCAGGGCTCAACAAACAGCGGTGTATCTACGGTGCCGCTCTACTTGATTCCCTTAAGAGATTGACTGCAGAGAAAAGTCGGCAATTCTGATCGCAAACGCAAGCTGGTCTTACGTGGATTCCCCTTGACAAGATAACTAATATCCCCGCCGTGCGGGGGAAGTCTGCGGCACCCTTCTGGGCCCGCTATTCACATTTTAATAGACTTCGACGGCTTTCGGGAGCAGAATTAGAACGATATATCCCGATTATAGCAAGCGTCAGTGAACGTCAGCTAGTGCGAGAGGTGACTTGTGGGTGGTGAGTGCGGCAGAGCCGAGCGGAAGAAGCCTTATTGTCGTTTGCGCTAATGGAGGATATCCTTGTCCCGTCTCTGAAAATGGGACAACTGACCTTTGCTGTGAAAGAAAAAGGCGGAGAAAGAAGTATTGGGTGGAAGGTTAGCGAGGGGCGGAGGCCGCTCAACTTCATCTTTCGCCATTCAACCGAACTTTCCCCTCTTTGTCCGAGCATCAATAGCTCTCTAGAACAACTTGACACTGATGTCTCTTCTCACTTCATAGGATCTAAAAGGAAAAAAGCTGTAGACAGGAGAAAACATACACAGTTTGTTTGTTGTCACTTCATAGTTGTTTGTACAAAAGGTTTGTTGTTATTAGTTGAAGTGGTCGTGTGGAAAAAACAGTAGCTTTAATTAGTACAAAGCTGAGAAATGTAGTTTGCTTTTATTTTGTAGGATATTACGAAAAACGTATTGGTAGGTTTGATTTGTAGAAAATAATTTGTTTGGCTTCCCTTCGGAGGAGTTTGGACAACGGACCATATGAACGCACCATTTCCGCGTTTGGGCTACGGGGCCGTGCTAGCTTCCGGTCGCTAGTCTAACACATAGCGATAGTATGAAACTCTTAAAAAAAAAAACTTGCAATCTGCTAACATGACGTCAAGTTACAATAAATGACGTTTGACCTAATTATCTGCTGCAGTTATCCAAGTGTCGACGAAGTGTACAGAGAATCATACATCATTTATTACAAATATATTCTTTCCAAAATATGTGATATTTGACTTGGTAGGAACTGATCCAATAACTTAATAACTGTTTCCCTCTACATCCCAACAAAAACGTAATATGTACGTGGGGTTTGGGTTTGTGAGTTATTGTGCCCCAGCTCATGTGTACGGATCCATTACATCCAGGCCCATCCCTCTTGAGGAAACTCGACGTACTTCCAGCAATTCAAAGTCTCTCCACTCTATGCTCTGAATGCCACATAAACTAAGTAAACACTAAAGCCAAACACTCAAAAGTGGCCTTTGTGTGAGGGGTTTATATGCTGCCCATTCAATATGTGTGTGACAGCGTGGGAGTCAGAATTGTTAAAAGTCAGTCGAAAACCATGTCAAATCTAGATTAAAAGGAAAGTCGTACTACTGGTAATGTTATCTATAGACGCGGTTTTCAAACTGGAAGGCGATAGCTTGGAGTATGCAAAATCATTTGCAGTAAATTATGTTGTATTATTTTGTTAGCCTAATAGCATAATTACCCAAATCTTTTTTAACTTGCAGAGAGACAGAGAGAGAGAGAGAGAGCTAGCTAGCTACATATCTAGCTAGCTAGCTATTTAGCTATAAAAAATGTCTTGCATCCTTGCATGTATGAAGTCAGGCCAAGCAATGTTTTTTTGAGAACAAAAGGTGCATTTTTTTTCAATAATAAGAGGTGTAATATTTCAGAAATAGAGTCGTATTTTTAAAAATCACTTAAGATATGACATTCCTCCTAATTAATGTCATAGCATTACGTAATTTTTGAAAAATGCAACTTTTCTCTTGTCAGATAATGAGATTTTTTTTCCTTGAAAATAGTACAACTTTATACTCATAAAATGTTATTGGAAAAAAGTTATTTTCTCTCAAAAAGGTTATTTCTTATCATCACTTTTTTTTCTCAAAAATTGGCAATTTTTATTTGGATGGAGTACATATGTGTACATCTGGTCGTTATGTTTTAGCTGCCATTCGGATTATAAAGTGGTTCTTGGAAAAATGTCTCTCCTATAAGGGGTCCCTGGACCCAAAACGTTTGATAACTCCTGATCTACCAAAAGTGGATTTCTTTCTTGCCCTGCAAGGATATCGGAGTCCGCTTACTGATCTTTCCTGATGCTGTTAAGGCATTAATAGCATCCTGACTGTGTCCCGCCTTTCACTCCTTCGCACACAATGGGATTACCTCTGAGCGGAATCTGCCAAATCCCCATTGACTGTTCCATCTTGCTTTTGTTGTCAGTCAACTCTGGTCACGACATTCTCTCTCTCTCTCTCTCTTTTTTTTTTTTAAATTTAATTTGAGAACCGGTGAGCAAATAAGCGACTGGGGTACACAATAAATCCTTCACGAAACCAAGATAACACACATTGTAAATAGTGAACACATTAAGTATTGAAAATTGAGAGCACGACTTGTGTAAGTTGAAATACTGAACTCAACGAGTAAAAAAAAGTAAAGACAGTAAAATGTCTTGGCTCAGGTTTTATTCCGAGCGAAACAAGAGAATCTCCGTGGTTCAGACGCCTCCACAGTATGTCTCTGCTGTCCCTGTTTTTCCACCTTATAAGTCCAAATGTGGGGAGTAAGAGTAAAAAGTTCACAAAATGAAATACTCGGGTAAAGTGCAGATAACCCAAAAAATCGACTTAAGTGCATAACTAAGTATGGCCTTTGAGGTGGCAACAAGATTGAAAATGAGCAGAACGGTGGAAGGCTAAAGGTGAGAGACGGGACGCGCAAACTGTGGCTCTGGAATTCCACTATAACATGCCTGTGTCGCTAAGTCTGCGTCTTGTGTCTGTGTGGGCCCGCGTGGGTGTCTAGAGTGGATGACTGTGGCTTCACTGGCAGCGTTTACAACGATTCCCCACCCGTCAAACATTTTTGAGGAGCTCACCGCTGAAATCTGCCGCAGTCCAAATACACCAACTCGGCTTGTTGCGAACAAACCCTAGGCCGTATTCGCACACATTCATTGTGGTTCGCCCGCGATATAATGAACACGTAGGAGTGATTCTAAGATCAGGTCCTGCGTATCTTTGGCTGGATTTGCGCCGCAGTTCCAAGTGGTCACTTCGGATTAAATGTCTGTATCAGAGGTTTGAATTTATATTCATGAAACCCAAAAAATAAGGCCCAAATTGCATTACATCAATTTTTTTCATCAGAATTACACATTTCCAAACTGTGCCACTTGGGAACGAAAAAGTCGGGATTGTGTCACTTGAACTCTGCATTGTAAATCCAGCCTTTGTTTCCTGATGTGTGTCACCAAAAAAAAAAAAAGGTCACAAAACACACGCACAGTGCAGTGGCTGAGTGGCTGAGGTCAGCAGAGTGGTCTACAGAGAGAAACCATGTCCTGCCCCTCCCTCGATGTGGCAATCGGGGGCCGCTACAGCAGCATCTGCTTACTCAGAGAGATTTTATTCACAGGAATAAATACCTTTTTTGGTTTGTTTTTGTTTTTGGCATATCACAGGACACGCTCAATGTTTCTGCAGCAGGTTCCTGTGTTGCTGTTGGCTTGTGGGCACACTTTAAACAGGACAAATTATGAAAAATGTAGTCATTATTGTTAGTAGAAAAATAGGAGGGTCTCAGGAGACCCTGCCCACTCCTCAAGTGTGACATTTAGACACCAAGTAAATCTTGTTGGCCTATTTCGGAAAATGTAAGTTAGACTTTCTGCACTTCTGCCTCACTGTTACATAACAATAGAGCAAATTTACATAAGAACCACGCACGTTTCTCTGCCAATGTCATGATCAGCTGGACAGGGTGAAGATCCAGAGCCACTTTCAAGTGACAAGACAGATTGCATGAGTCCATGCACCACACACACACTGCTGCCGCCTTGAGTCCAAGTGTTTTTTTTTTCTTGTCTTTTTCTCTCACACTCTGGGCTCTGCTTCCCTAAGTAGAAGCAGGCAGCCATCTGTTGTGCACACTTGCTGGCGAGAGGACAACAGCCAGAAATGCAGAACGATGACCAGATGACAAAACATGGCCTGAATGTGCACTCGCAAACCAGCTACGTAAATACTTCAATTCGCTGTTTTGCATACACTTGCTGGCAAGAGCAAGCCCACTGTTATGCATATAGACTCCGTGACAAAACGTATTCCGCAGTTACGTACACACTTGCCAGCGAGATCCGGCCCACTTTTAGGAATACACTTGCTGGTGAGTTACACCCTGGCAAGAGCCAGCCTTCTGTTACACACTTGCTGGAGAGATCAAGTCTACTGTTATGCATCTACACTCACTGACAAAACCAAGCCCACAGTTATGTACACAGTTGCTGGTGAGATCCAGCCCAGCTGGTACTCACCAGCGAGATCCTGCCCACTTTTATACATACACTTGCTGGTGAGATTAAGCTTGCCTGTTCCGCATACACTTGCTAAGAGATCCAACCTGCTGCAAAGCATACACTCGCCGGCGAAATCCAGCCTGCTTTTATGCAAAATGACAAGAGGAAGCTCATAAAACCCCTGATGCCAGACTCATCATTGGTCTAGTACTATGTGGCCCAGGATGAGGGCTGGGCCAATTGCTTGACAGCCATTCCCTAAAAATGGGCCGATTTCATTATGAAAAAAAAACTAAAATGGTGGGTCAATCATTCCTGATCTTATTTTGACAAAAGCACATCCCAGAGATGGCAGCACGAGTGGAGGAGTGCATCTGCGTATGAGCTCTGAGGTTTGGGCTTTGAAGCTTTCCTTGTGTGGAGCAGGCATATTCAACATGTGTTTCGAGATTTTCTCCACCCATATTTGAAAAACATGTATGTGAGGTTCACTGAAGACTCGATATTGTCCATAGGGCGTGAATGTGACTGTGAATCATTGTTTTTATGTGCCCTATGATTGGCTGGCGACCAGCGCAGGGTGCACCCAGCTTCTCACCCAGGACCAGCTGAGCTCGGCTCCGACACACCCTTCCTTACAAAATCTTATTGCGAGAGTTATTGAGACACCTGGAATGCATAAAACACCTCCTTTAAGAGTCCCCTGCTGCTGTTTTGTTGGAAATCAGATCCACTCCCCCTGTTAACAAGTGGAGTGAGGCAAGGGGATATTTATAATGTCTTTAAAAAAAAAAACGATCAACTCATCGATGCACCACAGTGGTAGTTGAAAGCGCAGGCCAAGCAAGCACTCAGCTGTTTCTATGAAGGGGGAAATCTGAGCAGCACCCAAGGGGGTTGAGCGGGGGCGGCAATCGTGCTATGTGGCCGCTCGATGGGCCAGCTCGCTGACTGGCTGACTGGGCGTTGCGCTCTTGATGCCATAATGGCATTATTGCGCCAAGGGACAAAAGTCGGGCAACAGAAAGGAAGGCTACGATCGTCTTTGAAACCTGACGCTTGTGTTTAGGATAACAGCTCACGGCATTTGTTCCCTTTCTTGTCCTGCATTGGCCCTCATCTGCTCCCCATTACCTTGATCACTGGGGGACAATGGGTGTCAAACCAGAGCCCACGTGTGAACGATGTGTGCAACGCTTAGTGTGGAGTTCTTCTATGTATGTTAACAAGATAAGGCCAGGTGACGACAACCAGAGGTGGCTAAAGTACTCACACACTCTAAAGTAAGAACTACAAAAAAAACAGGATGAAACGACTCTTGTATTAGTTGAAGTACTGATTCAACTACTTCAGTAAAAATAGGACAGTACGGATCCTGAAATGCATTTACGTACAAAAGTAAAAAGCAATCATGAGTTGCTAGTCAATTATATGCTCGTACAATGCCAATTTTGATGACTTGGCACAAGAAAAAAAAACGTCTTTTTTTTATACTAAGCGCAAGCTAGCATTAGTCTTTTATGTTATAAAATCAATGTGTTTCCAGTACATTTAACAACAATACCAACTGAGTAGCTAAAAATGCTAAGTTAGCTAATGTTAACAAGTAACTAGCTGATCTTGTAAGGAGTACAAAGTACTGATGTCTATTTTCAAGAGTCGTCTGAAATATAAATTCTCAAAGCACAGATGACTGAAAACTCAAATTCTTTCCAGTAATAAAGTATTTGTTCTTCAGTACTTCCCACCGCTGGCCGACCTTTCAGATCAGGTCAAGCTCTTCAAATCAAGATACAGAGCTGATCAGCATCCAAGTGCTAGCCACAGCCAAGCAGATAAGCGCTACGAAACAAAACGCCCTCCAACCAACAATTTCTCGCTCATTCAATTATTCGCGCCCCACCCCACAGAAAAACTCCGTCTGCCACAGACCCGTTGGTCCTCATTAGGGGAAACAAAGGAGCGCCGAGATGCATCAAAAGGCTTATTGTCCTCAGTGAAACAGTGAAAAGTCCCAACCCCCGCACCCCAAACATAGCATCTCTAAATCCACACAATATGCGCATACACACACACACACCCGCTCATAGAGAGGATTGTTAGTAAGAGAAAGTGACAGACAAGAGAGGCCTGTGTACCAACAGGGAGGCCCAAACTGGGACAGCATGTTGCACCACAACCATGCAATGAGGACCGCGGCTTTGGTCTCTGACTAGCACTGCTACACTTGAGAGACTCAAAAGTGCATAGATAGGCTTCTTCTTCTCATATCATGCAACTGGATCTACACGAGTCTCTTAATCGCTTCATTATTCCAATAGCGGTTGGACGAAATGCTGTTGCCCCCCCCCCCCCCCCCCCAAACCCACAAATGTTTCTAATGTTTTAAAATTAGCCCACTAAAGTGCATTTTTATAATACCCATCTAGATGTGTACCTTCATCATTTGTGTTCAAAACTGTTGCTTGAACGGTTATAACGCCACGACGACGATGCTATTGACTAGCACTTCGATGGTGTTTCCAATTATGTGTTAGCATTGAGCTAGTAGACTTTAAAAAGGCAATTTGGGTCACTCGTAAGAGAATATGCACAATATCCCACACAGAAAGGTCAGATTCAAGATTCGGATCCAGAACCGATGAACTGTGAGGCGGACTTGCTAACCACTCGTCTATCGGCTGCCGCTATAATTCCCGACAAATCATTTGGACAATTGTACCCCGACCAAGGTTTGGGGATTCCGTTTTCCATTTTAACCACAAATCCAGCAAACAGCTTTTGGGATGAATTAGACCCCCCCCCCCCCCACTTCATGCAAGTGTGATGGCCGCATGTCCCAAAATTTTTGTCCGCATGCTGTATTACAATGAGTGTAGGTAAAAGCCTCGAAAGCTTCCCAGCCCTTATTTTCAGTGGGAGTAACGACATCCTGAGCTAGCCAAGATCCCGCAAAGGCAATAAAAAGCTCAAACACACACACACACACACACACACACACGTTTACAGTGAGACGCTGGGGTGTAATTGCGCACTTATCTAAATAAGCACTCGTGAGTGTGTTTACCTGAGAGGGCTGTCATCATAAATGATCGTAAAGACTATTGTTGGACAACGGTAAACATCAGCTGCGCCGTGAAAAATGAACAGGTCAAAAAGTGTCAAATATAAAAGGGGACGAATACTACCGGCGTCAATAGATGGTCAACTTGTTTCTATGGAAACCACACAAGGACAGATGTTAACGCTCGTCATGGCCGCCACAGAGACAAATAAAATTACATTTAATATGTTGATCTAATTTTTGGAAGCCCCGCAACTTTTGTCTATTCATCCATCCATTTTCTAATCCGCAGGCCTGCTGGAGCCTATCCCAGCCGTCTTCGGGCAGTGGGTGGGGGACACCCTGAACTGGTTGCTAGCCAATCGCAGGGCACACGTAGACAAACGATCATTTTAAATTCAGCATATTTGGACATACGATGCTTCCGCCCGACAGCGATGCTTTGTCTTATCCTGACACAGACAGATTTTTTTTAGGTTTCTTTATTTTCCAGATTCTGATTCTTACACAATTATTTTTTGTTCAGTTTCTCTGCAGCCCGATACCAAATGGCACACGGACCTTCAGATTACATCTAATGACACCTCTGGGCACCCATAAAGCCCATGGAATATACTTAAACACACACACACACACACACACACACACACACACACACACACACACACACACACCTCTAATAGCAGCCTTAGGCAGACACACAAATCCCAGGGGTTCAGGCATTTTAGTCAGGCGACAGACCAGCCAATGATGGAATACGATGCCACACACACACACACACACACACACACACACACACACACACACACACACACACACACACACACACACACACACACACAAACCACCACAACTTAAGGGACAGAGCAGAGTCTGCATCATGGTACACATTCCTTCCCGTGTTGTCATCTGCTAATGTGCTGCATAACACAAGGATGCCGCAGGACACCGCAACGCAAACACGCACACCGCATCTCGCAAGACGTAAACATCATCGTCGGTATAATTTTCGATCCCGACGGCATATTTTGTTGACGCGCGTCTCGCGAATGTCACAATGTAGGCATGCGGTCGCTATATGCGTCTATTTCCTTTCCCAACTTTGACCCCGTTTGCCTCGAAAAGAGTTTGAAAATTAAATCAAATCCATGTCAAGCCTTCTGTGTTGTTGTGCTGAGCGACTGTGAATGATAATGGCCCACTTAAGAGGTGACCAGTCCAGATTCGAGAAAAAGTACGATTCCACGGAGTTGCTCCTGAACATCCCGCCCTTGAAAAAAAAAAAAAAAATCAATAAACACATCACGTCAAAGTTTCACCCAACCTCCGAGCGAATCAGTTTGGAACCGTGTTCTGTCAACCCGCTCCTCTGAAACTCTTGACTGAGACGTACAAGGCCAAACAACCCACTGCAGCACACCTCCGACTAACTACACCATCGCGTGCCCTTTGCCTCACTCCCAAAGTGACGCCAGATGTCACATCAAGAGAGCTTTGGTCACCGCGTGGCAAGCAGATGAAGAATTTGAGAATTTCCAGGAAATATTTGCGGAGTCCGACTCAGCATTGAAGTGGCCAAGAAGCCCGAGAGGTTAAAGCTGTCCGGTTTTAATGAGCGGCACCGCGTGACTGCTTTGCAGTGCTAGGGCGGCTAATGCCGGAAAGGATAGGGTGTGTGGAGGGGAGGGCGGGGGGGAGGGGGTATTAGACTAATGTCTCCCGGGACACTCGGTGAGTTGATTCCTCGGAGCTAAAAGGCTGAACTGCAGTTACTAATTTCCCCGAATATCACTCATCAAAGTGCCCAACTCCTTTTGGCAAAAGGGTGACTGCGGCTCATGTTTTGACTGACGTAATCGAGCCACCGTCAGCCCAATGTTGACTTAGAATGTCACTCAGTAGCATGGAAACACTTCCAAAAAAAAATTTCTAATTAGGATCGACACCTATAAATCAGACATTGAACACAAGCAAAAAATAACGCAAAAACAAAGGCACTATCTTGCTAGATTTCCTCAAACAGTGTCCATCCCTAATAGACAAGGTAGCACAATTAATCCCAGCTAATGCCTCCTTCGACGAGACACCTGTTTTTACCGATCAAGAAAAAGAAAACGGGAAGTTCCCATCATTGCGGGAAGGGCACGCTGATCTCGTTTTGGGTTCTGTTACGAACCAAAAACAGCAGCATCCACCAAGCAGTCTCCCCGGATACATGAAAATGTTGAGACTGTGCGTTGCAAATAATTCCCCTTTGCTCATTTGAGCCACGTTGCTAACCAAAACAGCAGCACCTATACAAGCGCACGAACCGTCTCCCAGTTGAATTATCTGCGAGAGACTTAAAGCGCATCAGAAATGAGCATTTCCTCTAATACTTTGTTTTCACACTTCTAATGTTGTTGATTTTCATTCCGAATGACATAAAAATGCCTCCCCACCATGTGCGGTTGAGAAACCAAAACTCCCACCCAGTCGATATTTACTTGCAGGGGCACAATTCTGGATGCACACCTCCATTCAAATTTGCCCTAAAACATTTCCTTGCCCTATGAAGTCATTTGGCAAGGTAGCATTTGTTTATAAATATGTAATTCGCTTTCATCATCGACGTAGGCGTTGAGCCGACTAGTCGACTCATCGACGTGTCGACTTTACTGCCGCACAATGCCGGTTCTTTGCTAATGACGCGTTTTGGCATTAACTACATGGAGGCATCACTTAACAATGGAAGCATGCACAGGGAGTGGACAACGAAAAAAAAAACCAAATATCAATCACGTTCTCGATGAAGTGACATCGACGACAGAATCATCACCTCAGCATCGATCCAAAAAGTCGGAAGTCATTCCACCCCTTACGAGAACACTGTAGTCCACCAAATACAGGCTCGAATACCAATAACCCCCCCCCCCCCCCACCCATTTGAAGTTGCATAGATGCTTGGAAAAAAAAAATTCCAACAACCATGCCCTGATCAAGATCTGCGTTAAAACTTAATCGAGTTCCTTGGTGGAGGTTACAATATTAGATCCTTAACATTTTAGTAGCTTCCAACTTCAACAGTGCGCTTTTGCATTGTGGAAAATGTAAACATGGCTTTTTTTTCCCTGTGAGTTACACTC
The DNA here is from genome assembly GCF_054856545.1 of Hippocampus guttulatus. Lineage (NCBI taxonomy): Eukaryota > Metazoa > Chordata > Actinopteri > Syngnathiformes > Syngnathidae > Hippocampus > Hippocampus guttulatus. The sequence goes on along the minus strand of NC_141267.1, from coordinate 18,286,001 downwards.
CCCCCCCCCCCCCCCCCCCCCATGGGATGAGGGACAATAGTGTCTGACTTTTCACAAGGCTGACAATGCAGTGTTGCAACTGACAAACAGAAGCGCGCGCCGTACAACATAGCAAGAAGCAGACCCAAAGAAAAAAACTGGACGGAAGATGGCGAAGCCAGACTCTGAGAGTGCGGTCGCCGCTGCGTGTTTGTGAGACTGTGAGTGTGCATGTGTGCATGTTTGTGTGTGTGTGTGCCCGTCCTGCTGTGTTTATGCATCATTAGCAGCTGAGATTACCAGAAAAACCAAAAAAAACAGCTTTTTTTTGTTTTTGTTTTTAAAGGAACCCACCGGTGTGATTATGGGGCACCTCAGATGTTCTTTTTGCCCGAGGTTGTGTTGCTGCCAGACATTTAAAAAAAAAAAAAGTGTGTGTTTATGTGTGTGTGCTGGCAGATGGACAAGAATGGTATTATTGTGTGGGCCTTTTCACTCAACAACACGCAAACAGGACAATCTGAGGCCCTTCACACACCCACATTCCTTGTCCCACACCCCACCTTTGTTAAAGCCCCCGTCATATCCCTGCGACACCCCCCCCCCCCCACCCCACCCCCTTGTCCCAGCCCGGATCACTAAAAGTGGGCCAACCAATCGCCACGGGGGCAGTCAGATTGCATTTATCATAACAAAAGAAAAGTGGCCATTTGCGCCTATTGTGTTCACATGCATATACACGAGGAATGCCGTCTCCCAAATCCGCTTTCCTTTGGTGTATTTTTCTTGAAGTTCTCTCAAAATGAACTCCGGCTTGACCGCGTTCTCATATTCTAACATACAGAATGCCTTTTTCGTTGCTCAAGTGACTCTTATCCCTTGAAAAGAAAGAAAAGGGAAAAAACCTTGGACTCGCATCGCACTTCAACTCACGTTGAGCATGAAACATAGTTAGCTTTGACATCATTTGAGCGAGAACTGGCCGTTATTGGACTATGAGATGATGTCATTATTTTGGAACATCATCCACACACGCAGTATGTGTGAAGATGTGTGTGTTCTGCGGTCTTTACAAGCCAAGGAAGTCAGTGCAGCCAGGAAATGTGTTTCATGTGCGCTTGGAAGAGCATCATCATTTTTTCTGTCTATTTTTTTTCCCAAGTGCAGATGAAACACTTTAAAGCTCTTGGAAAAAAAAAAAAGTTGCGAGTTTCTTAGACAAGGCAGTAAAAACAAACGCGTAACATCTCGGTCGCCAGTGTCACATGTTTGCCGACTGCTTGCCTTTTCCATCGAGTGCTTTTTGGCGGCGCGATTCGCACCTGCTCTTTCAGACACAGGGTCCTCGCCTTGGATGGGAGAGGCATTCCCCTCGTGCCGCAACACATGCTTAAGCAATTATTAGGCCGAGCAAAGTGGGGGCAAGATGGGGCGCTTCGGACAACAGGTGAAGTTAACCCGTAGATTGGAGCGCAGTTTTTGTAAATCTTCCAGAAAGAGAAGCAGACCGAAAGCGATCGGACATTAAAAAGTGAAAGGACAAGCCCATAAGAGGTCAACTGCAATGTTGACCTCTTGTATGTTCCTTCTTAACATATTAAACAAGATGTGACAGAGAAAGTGTAGCCCACAGGTCACAGTACAACAATCCGGCTAACGCCAATTCATCACAAGTTTTCGGTGTTAGCTGAATAGTTAGCACATCTGTTTGACTGTTGAGAGGTTCCAGTCTCAGCTCAAGACTTCCTGTGTCTCTGTGCTTGCATGTGATTTCTCCTCCCACTTAAAAAAAAAAAAGCGTCTTAGGTTCTTTGAAGACTAAATTGTACTTTGGTGTGAACGTGGCAGGTTGTTTGTTTATATGTTACCCCCACGATTGGCTGGGGGCAATTCTAGGGTGTAGTCCATCTTAGTTAAATGTCTACTGGGACAGGTTCCAGCTGAGCCATGACCCATTATGACGTCAAATGTAACAGAAAAATTCAATAAAAACAAAAATCAATAAAGGACACGTGTTGCATTAAAAATTGCTTGTGTAATCGGGATTCTATCAATTTTAAACTCAATTCCAGTTTCTGCTGCTTAATTTTCTCTCTTGGCTATCCCAGTTGACATCGGGTGACAGAAGCGGGGAGCCACTTACAGGGCCCATATAAACAACAACCACTCAAAATGATTTTTGAGTCATTTCAAAGAACATAACACGGATGTGTTTGGAAAGTGCGAAGAAGTGGGATGCAAACTCCGCACAGGAGGGCCAGGGCTGACATTCAAACCCGCGACCTCTCGACTGTGCGAACCACTCTTCTACACTCCTATACAGAGCAAACATCAATCAAACTGTGTGTGATTTAACAGGATCAACTAGACAGGAACTCAGAGCATTAAATAAATACACAAAGCAGAACCAACGACACAAACTCAGGAGGCATTCATCAGCGTCTTCATAATTCAACAATATTTTGTCGGTATGGACAACTCTGTCTGGAATGGTACCATGGATCTTTTTTTTTGAGGGGCTGGGTGGGCGGGGGGCGGTTAAATGGCCCAAGTTGAGAAGGCACAAGGGGTTGGAAGCGGATGGGGGTACCGGTGCTATTTAAAGGGCAGGTCACAACACTTCAAAACATTTATGCCCTTGGGGACACAGTGTGGCAAGGAACGCAGCATATACTGTATAAAGTGAGGGGCGGAATGTAACTGCGTTAAAAACAAACAAACGTGGTGCATTATTTACAATGTATTTTCGATATTCTGTTGCACTGGAGCTGCATGATAAGATGTTACCGCACATTAATTGGCCGATAACCAGCAATACTGACAAACGATAAGCTTTCTGATTGACAGTCGTTGCAAACCACGGAAGCAACTGTGAATGCAGTCATAGAAGAGACAAAAGTAATAAATAAAATGAAAAAACAAAACAAAACAGGAGTTAAATGTAGTTGTGCGCTCACCAAGTAGAAGACAGAAGATGTCCAGCGCAACCAGAAGCTTCCTCTTGCAGTTGTCGGCACCGTTGTTGTTGTTGTTTAACGTGGAGCTTCCCCCGTTCCTTGTCTCTTGTGCCATGGCTTTCTCATACAGGTAGTTTTGCATTGGACAACTCCACTCGTGTCGGATCCGAATCCCACGGGTGCGCGCGCACTGGGCAAAACTGTCAGTTCTGAAAAAAATATATATATATCTATATATATTTACATACAAAAATAAAATATAAAAACAAACAAAAAAAAAAAGAAGTCCCAAAGTTGGGGAATATTGGGGGTTTCAGCGCCGGCGAGTACTAAATGAATGGCAGCCAAGCGCCACTTTGCATTTCTTTTGAGAAATGAGGCGCACATCGACAGACGCTCTTGTTATATCTTCACGCTTCTACTCCTCCTCCTCGTCGTCGTCTTACTCCCCCTGCTCTCTCTCTCTTCAAGTTTCCTCAGCAGACTGTCCGCAAGGTTCAGCCCTCAAGCGGCTCCATCCCAGCATGGAAAACTTTTTTTCCTCTAGCCAGGATGGATGAGCCCGGACAGCTAAATACGTCCATAGCGCCCCTGGTGGTTACATTCAGTACGACACGCGCACTAGAGCCCTTTAATCTGATAGAAAAAGGCGTGTTTGGCGTCACCCACTGGCCAAAAATATATTAATGCTGGATTTTAAAACTCGTTGAATCTCTGCGGTGGTGGTTCTCAAACGTTTTTTTCACCAAATACCTGCCTTCAGTTATAATCAAATGAGGGATATGCATTTTTTTCCCCAGGGGATGGACATTCCAACATTGTTTCGGCAAAGCTCCTGAAGCCCAAGCTAACAGGTCAGCGCGAGGCTGCGGAGGTGACGGGCAATGAGTGCGCCTGCTAATGCATGGTGAATGATCGATACCTTGTTGGTCATGCCTTCTGTTTTTGATTGGTTGTTCTTCCTCGGGCACAATGGTTTCTCAAAAAAATCTAATCAGAAGTACAAAATTGACCAAGAGAGATTATTGATTCAATTTTTTAATATAATTTTTGCCACAAATTATCTTACTAATGTCGCTACTATCTCGAAAAACGGACAGTTATACCATTGTAATTTTGCTAAATTCACCCATTAATGTCAGACAGTGGTGTAGTCTTGTAGTGACATCTAGTGGCCAGAAACCCAAATTACTCCAACGGGAACCGTCCATCTGCGCGGGATTCGGTTTACCAGTCATTCTCTGAGAGTGAGTGGGCGTGTGTACAAGATGTTACAGTGTGATATTACGTTTTCGTTTGTGTATGTGTGGGGCGGGAGGGTGGGGGACGTTTGTTTTTATGCGTACGATGAATTAGCTTTAAAGGCAACGACGTGAAGTAGTGTGGCGCGTGCGCTTATGACCACCTTTAAAGCCGAGAGAGGCGGGGTCATCCGCGAAGCACCGTCTTCCCCGAGCAGACACGAAGCGCCCCTCCCTCCGCGCGCCCCGCTGACTCACAGGCAAACACAGCCACCCACTCGTCCACTCCGCGGTAACGCAGCGGAGACCCCAACCATCGCCGAACGGAGAAAGATGGCAGAGCGGCAACAGCAGAAACACGAAGGCAGGGTGAAGATCGGCCATTACATCCTCGGTGACACGCTTGGAGTGGGGACTTTCGGCAAAGTAAAGAGTTAAGTCGTGTTTATTATTGCCTTGTTTATGTTTGTGTGTATTTCGGTTGGGAAGTAGTTGACGTGAACGCCTCTCCTCCCCTTTTTTGGACGTGTGGAATCCAAGTTAGCGATGGTTAGTTGTTTTGCGCATCTACGCTGAGCAACCTTCGCGACGTAAGATCGCCAAGGCGTAAATGCGATTCAGGAATACGCTCTCTTGAAAGTCAAATTCTTCCACCGAAACTGACCACCATCACTTGCTTTCTATGAGGCAGGTGGATTTGCTTGGTTGGACTATGTAGTACAAAAAAGGACACCGGTATCCTCGTATTGCCAGTTTATTTATTTATATTGTCGTACTTTTTTTTTCCAGCGCCCCCGTTACGCTAAAGGACACCGGTTTAGCTTGTGGTTAACCTACCTTCTGTTTGAGATTAATTGGACAGTCTCGTTTCTAATTTACGCGGCTCAGAGTCTAGCGTCTCACCGTGTTGGTTGCTAAATTAGGCACTTAAACGCCTTATAAGTCAGGGGAGAAAAGCCATATAGTACGTGCTAATTACAGAGGCGTACATTTTTTCACGTCAGCTAGTTTTGACCACTTGTGACCTTGTGAGCTTCAACTTGACCACTCGCCCAATGTCAATGTAACAAGACATTCATTTCACACGCAGTTGATGCTACAATACAATAAAACGTCCAGCAGGTTGTATCGTGTTAAGTAATTACATTTCCACCCCATTTTGCCTAAAATACAAATAAAGTCGAAGGTGACGCGAGCTGCTTATAGTGCCATTAACAGTTAGGATTACCGACCTCCCCCTTTTGTGCTCATGCTTAATAATTGATGCTTGGAAGTGAAGCTTTTTAGGCACATCCACATAAGCACTCTAAAAGGCTGTGCAACAGGTTTCCAAAACAACCCAGTAGGAACTCCTCTTCCCTTGGCACCCACAAACATTCGCTTGCAAATCTAAAATGTCCAAATAATGTGATAATAAAAATGTTGCGAAATTGTAAAAACTGCATGATGACACAGTTTTACACCTCTGGATCAATGAAAAAAAATATATACCAAACCCAAACTATAAACTAAAAGCTTTACCCTTCAGTATATGCCACTACATCTACAAAACATCCTGCAGCGTTTACGAGAAGAGGTGAAAGTTGTGGCTGGACAATTTTGGGCTGCCTAACCATGACAACGCACCTGCTCACAACGCCAAGAGCATCTTAGAATTACTGGCTGAGAAGAATGTTGCCATGCTAGAATCTCCCCCCTTTTTGGCTGTTTAACCAGTTTTTTGAAAATATATTTCCTCTCCTCGCTCTTATGTCTTTGTCCATGTGACATTCAGTCATGCGTGCACCCACTGATAAGAACAAATCACTCTAGAGTCGTCACATCAGTCTGAAGTCCCGATTGGAATGCTGGCTGGCAAGTGACAGTCGGATTAAAAAAAAAACTTCTTTTTATGTCGGATGAGCATGCACTCATGGCCGTTAACAAGGCATTATAGGCAACTATAGCAGCAGACTATTCAAAGCAAGGATGTATAATATTTTCGGGGCATACCTAGATAGCTAAGTGCTTATTACAGTTGTGCTCGATAACCGCTGATGCAAACAAAAATGATAATCTTTAATATATTGACCGATCTATAAAATGCACAGATTTGGCTCGATATTCAATACATGTGTCCTCTGCTTTAAGATAGTTGACCTGACTGTTTTCCGAGAAGATTAGGGAGGGGGGTAAAAAAAAAAAATTACCTTTTAGCAAACCCACACTATCGTTTAGGATCAACTTTCAGAGACATCCGATAATCGGACCTCTGGTGACATTGATTTGCCGGCAAAAAGTTCAGTTAAATTATTGGCTTTTTAAAATTAAATTTTCCAAAATCTTTGATTACACTGGAGATAGTTTTAGTCATCTTAGCAAGATCGTTTTTATTTCTTTACTTGGAGTTTATTATTATTTATTTTAAATGTAACTGAATTGTGAAGCACATTGAGCATTTCATACACAAGTTAGCTTGTGTATGAAATGCCCTATATAAATAAATCACCTCAGTTAATCTCAAACGTGTCTTTTTTGTATCCTTTTTTTTTTTTTTCCTTAGTCGGAGAGCACCAGTTGACGGGGCATAAAGTGGCAGTGAAGATCCTGAACAGGCAGAAGATCCGCAGCCTGGACGTGGTGGGCAAAATCAAACGGGAGATTCAAAATTTGAAACTATTCAGGCATCCACACATCATTAAGCTGTGAGTGACCAACGTCAGTTTGACTGGCCTTTTGTGGCTTTTGCTGTGCTCGTTGCCGTTTGTTTACCACAGCTGCGCCGCCACCGAGCATGCCCGTGAGGCTCAGAAGGTAGAACGAGCGCAGACAAGTCAGCTCAAGTTAACACAGCACTCCCCGCATTGACTAAATCCTCACCAATGCGTCTTGGCTCCTCTTGTACAATGTTTTTCCCTTTGACCTTGCCTGCTTCCTCTCTCTCGCTTTCCCGCTCTCTCCTTCTGGCAAAGTGCGTCTCGACAAGTTCCGTGTTATTTTTAGGCCCCCTCTGAGGGTCAGCCCTCTGTCGCGCTGGAAGTTATGGCAGATATGCAAAACTCTGAGCGGGTACGCTGTGGATCGCTGCTACTGATGTACACACGATGCACTCAAACACGCTTTTTACAAGAGGCTTCAAGCGTCGGTCAACGTGAAATAAACCCGCGGACGGCGATGAACAGCGTATTTTCATTTTTCTATCGAATAATCATTACTCAGCGGCCGTACATCACGACTCAGCCTTGCCTTTGCTGTTTTTCTTTCAGTGCCTTTATGCATTAAACATACTTTGGATACATTAAGAGGCTTTGGGATCAGACAGGAGCCATTCATCAATGTTTCTCCAGTTTTATGAAACACGTGCTTGTGTTTCAGATACCAAGTGATAAGCACGCCAACAGATTTCTTCATGGTCATGGAATATGTGTCCGGTGGAGAGCTTTTTGACTACATCTGTAAACATGGACGGGTAAGGGTTGATTGATTTATTCACTGGAAGGACATTTAAGGTGGAATGTTGTTGTTTCTGCCATTCTAAAGACGATACTGCTTTGTTTTCACTGACACGAAGCAAATCTGAGCCAAACCCAAACATGACACTCCATTCTAAACAGCATTTGTAACCTTCCCCCACTTCCTTCTTTATTTCCGTTCTCCTTTATCTGTCAGGTGGAGGACACGGAGGCTCGCCGCCTTTTCCAGCAGATTATTTCGGCCGTGGACTACTGCCACAGACACATGGTGGTCCACAGAGACCTCAAGCCCGAGAACGTTCTGCTGGATGCCAGCAAGAACGCCAAGATCGCGGACTTTGGTAGGATTTTTTTTTTTTTTCCAAACAGGAAACTCTCAAAACTAGCCTATTTCTCCATCCATTACAAAAGCCAGTCTCATTAGGCCTTTGAATTTAGTAGTCCCTCCCTCCCCCTCCCTCCCTTTTCCGAACCGCTTGATCCTCACTAGGGTCGCGGGGGGTGCTGGAGCCTATCCCAGCTGTCTTCGGGCAGTAGGCGGGGGACACCCTGAATCGGTTGCCAGCCAATCGCAGGGCACACAGAGACGAACAACCATCCACGCTCACATTCACACCTAGGGACAATTTAGAGCGTTCAATCAGCCTGCCATGCCTGTTTCTGGAATGTGGGAGGAAACCGGAGTACCCGGAGAAAACCCACGCAGGCCCGGGGAGAACATGCAAACTCCACACAGGGAGGCCGGAGCTGGAATTGCACTGTGAAGTCGACGTGCTAACCACTGGACTACCGGGCCGCCCAATTTAGTAGTCCCGAAAAACACAATTGACCTTGACAATTTATCTTGGCACGTACATTTTTCAAAATCTGCTAATTGGCTTGTGCCAAACCACGACTGTGTCGGGTTTACAGTATTACTTGCAGCAGTAAATCACAACCGCTGTTGTGCTGAAAGAATTTACAAATACAAATAATGTTTCTTTCGTACTTTCCTGTGTCTATGTCACTGACGTTTAGTGCCAGGCAGAACAATGAAACGTTCTTTCATTCGATGTCAGAAGATACATTGAACCTGTTTATCCACTTGTTTCTTGCCAGTCATACAACTTACTACTATCTTTGAGTTCAACTAGTATGACTTAGTCATGGGTTCCAACTTAGAATATGTATTGATTCCCTGTATCGGACCACAAAGAGGGTCGATACATTTTTCAAAACAACTATGCCAGCAGCAGGGGGGCGTGTGGGGTCACCTAGCAACGAGCAGGTCTCATATCAGCACTGGCAAGATGCCTTGAGGCCCAGTGTCATCCGATAGGAAGGGAACTGGGGGTGCGCGGGGGGGGGGGGGGGGACACTCAGGGGGTGTGTTTTGTTGGCGAACCGCAGACTGGCAAGCGGTTGGAAGGAGTGTTAAGGACACTGGGGATGAACGATAAAGGAAGGTCAGCACGTAGCGGGAGGGGGGGGGGGGGTCTGGTATCAGAGTGTTAGGCTGACGCCATGAGAGAGCGAGCGTCATCTGATTAGGTGAGCTTTGTTGCTCAGCGCTTAGAGACTTGGCACTAAAAGGCGGATAAAGATTTAAGTGTGCTCTTTTCACCCGTTGGACTCATCCTGCCGGTCAATGAAAAGTTGATTTGACACAAATTGTTCTACTCAGTTTTGGTCAGGTATATACCGTATATGTTGGATATCGTGTGCAGGCCTGTCCAACATGATGTCCGACGGTGAGTTCCTGAGGACGAGCTGTGGTTCGCCCAACTACGCCGCCCCGGAGGTCATCTCGGGAAGGTCTGTCTTGACAACCAAGCTATGGTTCGCCGATTGTCGTGGGTCTGGTACCCTAGTTGAAAAAAAAAAAAAAAACACTGTCATAAAGGCTGTAATTCACGCTCATAATCTGTGTTAGTTATTTTCATACGGAGAGTAAGTCATAACAGTGTCACGCCTCGTCATCAGGCTATACGCAGGCCCAGAGGTGGATATCTGGAGCTGCGGCGTGATCCTGTACGCCCTGCTGTGCGGCACGCTGCCCTTCGATGACGAGCACGTGCCCACGCTGTTCAAAAAGATCCGAGGGGGCGTGTTCTACATCCCAGAGTACCTGACGCGCTCGGTGGCCTCGCTGCTCATGCACATGCTGCAGGTGGACCCGCTGAAGAGGGCCACCATCAAGGACATCAGGTGGGTGGGGACTCGAGCGCAGGGTTGGAAAAAGTCAAGGCCATACGACCTAGCTTACGACCAGTTCGGGGTATACACCCTGCCTCTCGTCTAAAATCAGCCGTCCGATGTCAAAATCAAATGTGACGCACGAGCACAAAACTTTGCCCATCCCTTGCCCAACATTATGAGTTCATTGATTTCATTTTCCGTCTCTCAGGGAGCACGAGTGGTTCAAACAGGATCTGCCAGGTTACCTGTTTCCCGAGGATCCATCGTATGACACCACCGTCTTGGACGAGGAGGCCGTCAAAGAAGTGTGCGATAAGTTTGAATGCAACGAGTCCGAGGTGGTCTCCAGCCTCTTCAGCGGCGACCCTCAGGTATCAGCCAGCTAACCGCAGTCACCGTACTTTTCCAGTAATCTACGGATGGTGAAAATGGACACATAAAAGTCAAACAGTGCACCATAAAGCCACCGCCCAACATGAGTAAACGTGTACGGTCTAAAGAGATCCGGTTGTAAATAGTTTGCGAACCGCTGCCCCTGGTCAGAAGTAAGTCGTGTTTGTCCACGCAGGACCAGCTTGCGGTGGCCTATCACCTCATCATCGACAACCGGCGCATCATGACACAGGCCAGCGAGTTCTACCTGGCTTCCAGTCCGCCGCAAGGCTCCTTCATCGAGGAGGGCATGCCGCTGCCGCCGGGGGTTAAGCCGCACCCGGAGCGGATGCCGCCGCTGCTGGCCGACAGTCCCAAGGCGCGTTGCCCGCTGGACGCCCTCAACACCACCCGACCCAAGCCGCTCGCCGTCAAGAAGGCCAAGTGGCACCTGGGCATCCGCAGCCAGAGCCGGCCGTATGACATCATGGCGGAGGTTTACAGGGCCATGAAGCACCTGGGCTTTGACTGGAAGGTGGGCGGGGATGTCTCATATGGGACTCGCTAAGATTTTGTGTTCAAGGGCCACATTTGATTCTTATAAAGAACAGATGGGGTGGGGCTTGGTGCTTAAAGTGTATATCGAATGTATACATTTTTTTCTTCAAATTAATTAATTCTTATCAACCCTATAATGTAAAACGTGACTGGCCACATGTGGCCCACGGGCCGTATTTTGCCCACCCCTGGTCAAATACAATGTTTTCTGCATCCCACAATTGTATTTGTGCGGTAGGTGGTGAACCCGTATCATTTGCGAGTGCGCAGGAAAAACCCAGTGACGGGCAACCTGGTGAAAATGAGCCTGCAGCTCTACCAGGTGGACAACAGATCCTACCTCCTCGACTTCAAGAGCATCGACGGTTGGTGACAGAAACACCACTCGTGCATTGTTACTTGTCAAGCTCCTCGACACATTGTACAGGGTAACACTGTACCAGCATTAAAAAGTAAATTTTACAGATTCCTCCTGTTAAATGCTGCTTCTAGTTGACTTTGAATTAATTCCCTTGTTGACCGATTTAGTAGACAACAGAACATCTAACTCGTGCCAAAGCTGGGATAGGATACTTTAGCGTGTTTATCAACTCAGGAACGCAACAAAATGTAACTGACCTCCCCTGTCCTCTGCGTTCCAGATGACATAGTCGAGGCTGCAGGCTTCAAGTCAGGGTCCTCCACCCCTCAGCGGTCTGGCTCGACGGCAGGCCTGTACCGGCCACGCCTCAGCATCGACTCGGCTAGCCACGTAGCAGAAATGCCTCAGCTCAGCTCGTCCCTGCCGGGCTCGCTGTGTGGCAGCTCGCCGACGCTCACCCCACGCCAGGGCTCGCACACCATGGACTTCTTTGAGATGTGCGCCAGTCTGATCACCACGCTGGCGCGCTGAGAGGAGCGACGCCAGGAAAGCGTCAAGAAGAAGGAGGAAGACAATCAGTCTTGGCGTCATCATCAACTTGAAAGTGGGACAGGACGTGAAAGGGGGCGGCAGCAAATCTTCACCTGAAAAGTTGCAGAGGTTAAAAAAAAAAAAAAAAAAGACTACCCCACTATCCCTGCTGGAATATCACCGCCTACCGTAAGACTTCGTCCTGACGCTGATCAGAGGTCAGTTGTGAGTCTCGAGGGAGCACGTAGATGATTCCATTCTGGATCTAGATGGAAAAGGCTGTTGTCCGTGTACATTATATTTATATCAGTCACACGATGTAGATGAACGAGGAAAATCACTTTATAGATTACGATGATTATTGTTCAGATTGCTACTTATTTTGTGGAGAGAGATTATTTTTAGGCATTGCATTATTTGAAAGCTTTTTATGATCATTGGAAAGGAGAGTGAACCTCACATCATAGCGGGACAATAGAATGTTCTGCTTGGTACTGACCAGTGCTGCATTTACGACAGCACGGACGCACTCCATCTCGTTGACCTTTTGTATCGCAACAATACAACGGAGTAGCAGACCCTCCGAAGCCATCCTTTAAAACTTTGACAAAACTGAACAAGCAATGTTTTTAGTAACATTCAACCATTTGGGATTGACAAATGACGAGCAGTCCTTCTTTCACAGTAACTCACCCACGTGTAAAATCAAAGTTAAATGGAAAGTAGAGGGCACCCCTACTATTCACGGGATAAAAAATTGTGATTAACTGTCACTGCCTCCTTAAGAGGTTTATAATTGTCTGTAAATGGCGCAAGAAGGCAAAGCTAAACAAAGCGCCTCACGAAGCTCCTGAACTCACTTAAGTATCATTACTTGGCACCATGATGCCACAAGATGGCGGTAAAGTAATCTATGAAGCTCCCTTTATTATTCATCGGCATAGGTCGATGACGACGAAGCAGCGCGGAGAATAATGTTATTTAACTGGCACAAAAGCATCAAATCAAATCAAAGTTGTGTAAAAAGCGAACGTATACCAACCTAGAATCTAGGATTCCTAAACAATAACACGAGAGTGATGAATGAGGAGAAATCTTTTAAAATCAAATACCATTTAAACGTCGCTAGCTATAGGCTACCATTTTGAAACAAAGCACTCTTGAATGAAGAAGACATCTCTTTAGAGACGATAAAACACATACTTGAACTGCAACTATCTCACAAGTGTAAAAACGTATTGGTATAAAACGCGATCAACATAACTAGCAAGAAGCTCACGTAGCAGGCAACCTACAGCGTCATTCAGCGCACTACTTCATGCCAGATAATCTTGTCTTATTTGTGTTCCGAGTTATCCTTCCCATCTGGCTGAATTTAGGTCAAAATGTGTACAATATTTCAAGCTGCTCATAACGATGTACACAAGATTGCAGACACAATTAGTTGAGTCATGGCCGATCGCCTGTGGAAACAAACAGACAGGACGCACGCGGCGATCTGTAAATTTGATGAAAAGACAGGCGATGGCTCTGGCGTCAAAGGTGAAGCCAACGGGCAGAATCATGAATGCTGAACCGGGAATATGCGGGGCTTCACTGTAAGTAACTTTAAAAGAAGCACTGTGAGATGGTGTGTATCTGTGCACGCCATACAAACCTTTTCCAGCTGCCTTAAACAAATGCAAACGACTACTTATATATGATGTGTGTGGGTGTGTGTGTGAGACTACGTTATTTTAGGAATGTAAAACTATGGAGGAAAGTCTGCTAAAGTTGAATCATCCTCTTGTGTTCGATAATGCACTGTTGCCTTTCTGCTGTTTTAGTTGTTTCTTACAAACACTAGTCACGGGTCAGTATGACCGGCTTCACACTTAATCCTCCCCAAAATATGCGCATTATTTTGGAAAAAGAAAAGGAGCAAAACAAGGCCAAGAGAACAAGTTTAATCATACAACTTTTTTTTTTTAAAAGATTCTTAAACGAGTCAGTTTGACCCACAACATAATATACCATTACTAATCGGTTCTGTGTTTAACATGACGTAATACTTACCCACAAATTTTGTGTATTTTTTAAATCACTCGAGTTTATTACAGTTTTTAAAAGGTGTTTTTAAAACAGGTCAAATTGGCCTGCAATATAACAAAAGGGTTCAACAAAGAGAGGTCATGAAAATCAGGCTAACTCAGTCTACTGCTGGTTTTAATTTATTCATTTAAATCATAACTCAAGGATAGGTAGGAATGAACCAAAATCGGTGTGTAAATGAAAATGCATTTGCAGGAGTTCAAGTTTCAAGCAATAGGTGGCACCATAACATCATTTTAGCCAACTAGGATCCTAAATGAAATTGTATTTGGAAAAGACAATGAACCTTTAAGTAAATAGTAATACAATTATGTTTTTCCTTCATGGCCTATTTATTACTTATATCATAACTTGTGAATATCACACACACACACAATATACACACATTATATACTGTACTCATACAGTATATATACAGTATACATTTGAAAAGTCATATCTAAGCAACTGAAATGTATCATTTGCTTAAAATTCCTCCTTTTCTCGTATTATTGATGTTGGAATTATGACTTTTCCTCATGAGTCTCAGAAAGTAACTTTTTATTTTCGTAATTATGACTTTTTGTCCTCATGTTTCCTGTACAGTACACTTCAAGGTGTGAGATTTTTTTTTTTTAATATTTATTTTTTGATACAAATACTTGATGGTAGCAAAGGACTCAACTCACTTCACAACTTACAGGAGTTTGCCACATAGTGACTAATTCTCAAAAAAGGGTACCAGTTGTTTAATGCCACGAAAAGTATCAACGTCGCGGAGGGAGAACCCTGATATCTAATCACAAATGGTGTAGAAACACACGTAGACAGACAATAGAACGACCCTGACAGGCCTAAATTCTTTATCCTCTGCAAAAAACGGCTACCATGACTACCGCTCACTTGATTCATGTATCAAGCTGCCCCTGGTGGCTAAGGTGCATCCACACACTAATTACAGATTTTCACATATGACGAAAATTGTTTTTATGAAACTAGTCCGAAAATTGAAATCTTTTTGCCTCACAGTCCAAATGTCATAATTTTACTTTTATTTAAACTCGAGTAAAATTGCAACTCAGTTTCAACTCATTTACATTTCATTATATTTTCAATAATCATCCCATAATTGCAATTTCTTCTTTGATTTACATTCATCGTCCTCCATATCATTAAAACACATAAAAAAAAAACATTCATTAAATTTTTTGTCGTGTTCACCACTTAACCTGCTTTTGGGCGAAGAAAGGCGGTCCGCCCCCAACGGAAGCCACTTGCTACTTGTGTGCCTATAATGACAAATTAGCAGCATTATTATTTTCCCTTTGAGGCCGTGGACTGTGATGTACTTGTCAGCTGTGTGTGTGGGTGCGCGTGTGTGTGTGTGCATTTGTGTATACACCGT
The DNA here is from genome assembly GCF_054856545.1 of Hippocampus guttulatus. Classification (NCBI taxonomy): domain Eukaryota; kingdom Metazoa; phylum Chordata; class Actinopteri; order Syngnathiformes; family Syngnathidae; genus Hippocampus; species Hippocampus guttulatus. Next base: position 18,270,897 of record NC_141267.1, on the reverse strand, counting down.
CTCTGCCTGATTGTGAAGGCCCTGGATTGATCTCTTTATGCATTGCATGGAGTTGCTGTTATGATTTTTTGCACTTTAATGAGTATTTATTGAAAAAAAAAAAACAATGACCGTAAACAAACATACAAAAGTTCTACGTGCTGTGTTTCCATTGATATTTTCAGACACGTGACAGAGAGAAGGTCTCGGAGGCTTCCTAAATGAAGCGAGCTCAATGATGTTTATGGATGATTTGGTTTTAAAGTCACCAGTTACCATCTTAACGTAAGCGTTTTTAACAATATTCATAATGGCCTGAACATTAGGTACACCTACACAAAAGGACAAAATATTGTAAAACATGTTCCGTCTGTAATTAATTTTATTTATTGTTGTGTAAGCGTTAAAGGACAAGAAAACACGTTTTGGTCTGCCAAATATTTGAATCGCGTGCGTACCTCATGTTTAGGCCCATGCGCGTACATGTCTGGAATTTGTGAGGCTAACCAAAGAAATTCCCAGATGAAATTTGGACGACTGTGAAGGGAGCAAGCCAGCGGCAAAGTATAATAGCTCGTTATGACGATTATATATTTAAATGCAATTGTATTTCCTCATACACTTAAACACTGCAAACTGGTAAAGGCTGGAGAGGAACCTGCAAGTTGAGCCGATCGGGTTTTTTTTTGTGTTGCTCCTGTTTCTCTCTCCTGGGAATCCCAATTCTGTGCTCAAAATAGCCTGTCGTCCAGAAGAAAGTCCACCCTCTTGGGAGTGCACATAATTACAAAAAAAAAGAACCCCCCCCCCAATAACATCCAGAAGGTCCAAAAAGGGGAAGGTGTCACAGTGTAAAGAAAGGCGCCCCCCACCCCCTCCTGCTGCAAAACAGAAGAGAAAAAACTAAACAAAACACCTCAGATGACATGCACTCAATCCTCAGCGGCAGCAGTTTGGATGCACCCTCACCCGTCGTCTTCTTCTTCTTCTACTTGCTCTTGTCGGCGTAGAGCTCCGGAGGAGGTAAAATGAGCAAATCGGGATGTTCGAAATCCATTGCCTGAGGCCTGCGGCAAAAACAAAGCAGATTTTTTTTTTTTTTTTTTAATGGTTGGACAGGTTTACTTCCAAAATGCAACACCTGTTATATTATGAGTTATGGATGATTTCCTCTTAAGTCTCACAACATACATTTCCATGTCTTATATGATGAAAATCACCGTCGACAATTTCCTCTTTATTACAGACATGATACAACATAGAAAGAGGAAGAATACATGGCGACTGAAGTTTAAAACCAGACCTGTAGCGAATAATAAGTAACTAATAACACTTTGATCACTTTTGACAATTTTCTTTTATTTTCTCGTGCAGCACCCTGGAGTGACTCGTGTGCGTGTGTAACTTACTGGTGAACGGCATGTTGGCTGCCAAGCACAGGCCCTGAAGAGCAAAGTAAAGGTGCGTTAGTTGGCAAGTGACGCCCAACAAACATGCCGAGGGCAAAACGAAGGACGTTTGTCGACGCTGTCAGCAAGTTATCCATTGACGAGATCTTGATTCTGTCTCTTTCACAATGTTTTCTTTTGGAATCGTTTCTGGTAGCTGATTTGATTTTTAGCGATGTTAAATGTCAAGTAGGTACAATTTTCAATGATTCGGCTGGAGACCCCAACTTGAAACCTTTACTTAGAAAACCCTAACCCAGGCTGGGAAGCCACATTTCAAACCATAATTTGGAAACACTAATTCAGTCTTGAATCCCGAATTTGAAACTGACTTCAAGACCGAGCCAAAACTTAACCCGTCGTTAAAATAAAAAGAAGTTAAACTCAAACAATTCTGGAAAAAAACTTGGATCAACCTAAAATCAGCGTTTATCACGTAAAGCGGGTGTACGACTTCCAATTTTTCAAGAGGTTCTGCATCAGGTAAAGAAAGCTGAATTTCCCCAAGATGTTTGTGTTTCGCAAAAGACACTTTTTTGTGTGTGTTTTCCTCTCTGGGGAACTTCCTACGTGAGCGCTCGACTCCCAAACGAGATGGCCTTTGTCGTGTTTTTTTTGCCGGAGCATATCAAATGGCAACTCTTCAAACAAGTCAGCCTCGACTCATCCGCCGCACCGCATCTCAGACTAGACGAGAGGTAAAAGGTCACACTCAGTGCTCCTGCAATCGGTATTTCTTCATTCCTCCCAAGTTTGCGCTCTGCCAACAAGAATTCGGTGCAGTTTTTATTTGTTCTCGTGCGATGTGTTTTCATTGTTGTCGTCCCTGATTTCTGTGGGTTGGCAGTAAGTATGTTCGAATTTGTTTTGTTGTTTTTATCCTTCATGGCCACCATAATTGTACTGCACCCTACTAAAATGTGATTGATTTAGAATGAGTTGGTGGAATGTTTTAATTTTCAACAGGCTTTATTGAATTAGACTATCTATCGCCTCTACACTATGTATTGCCTCTTCACACACGCCACTTTTCAACATCTGGGAAAGTACCCAATCGATTTTGAACCATCCCGGCATCGACCTTTTCATAGAATTATCCTTTGTTTTAGAAACAGCCGTATTGATGTTTAAAAAATGATTTCAACACCACATTTCGGTAGCATCTTTCTATATTGTTGTTCACCGTTTTTTCCGTATACTGTAATTGTTTTGTGTCTTAGAAACAACCTTATAAATATTGAATCATCTCTCACCAACTTCTAGGTGTCGTTTGGCTACATTTAAGACTTTGTATATTTAATAATAAATAATAATACATTTTATTTATAAGCGCCTTTCAAGACACCCAAGGACACTTTACAATAACAAAAAACACAAAACAATACGGGTTGAGCAGCGCCAGCGTTCACTCAACCCGAAGGTCAGAAAGAAACCACAGGGGAGGGAGAGAGGGAGAAAAAAACCCACGCTCGAGCTACCCTCATTTTGAGGATAATTTGAGTGAGGCAAAAAAACTCCTGCACAAGCATATGACAGTTACAACAGGTCACAAGACATAAACAATGAAGACGGTGAATCAAGGGAATGTATGAGGGAGGGGGACTAGCTTCCGTGCATATTTTCATCAGGGGAAGGTCGAGATAGCAGATGTTGTTTTGGTAGCAGGCTGCCCAAGAATTTAAGACAGCCCCGTGGCTTATGTCTCTTTAGTGGCGTCGATCAGCCAAATCCATGATTTCAGTCAGTATTTGTTTTCCTTTGTTTTAGAAAGAACTGTACTGATAAAAAAAAAAACTTCTCATAACTCATTTTGAACTCTCTCTTCACTAACTTTTTAGTTATCATTGTTCAACGTTTTAAAGACGACCTTATTCATTTTGAAATGTCACCTTGGGCTCCGTTGTGAAGCCTATTCCTCTGCCTGCCATGATTTGAATACATTTGGACAAAGATGAATTTTGAGGGATGACTTACTCGTTTCTTGTTCATTGCTGGTGCTGTAAAAATAAAGACAAAAAAGTCGTTTATTGTGATACATTGTGGCACAATATGTTGTATTTCGATTTTTTTCGGCATATTGTTTTGCAAGATAGACACTAGGTGGCAGCACACGCCCGCAGCTTCACACGGACTTCGCGATGGACAGCGGAAATGAGGCTTATTATAATCAAAGTAAAGGAAAAGCAACAGATGTGCTTCGCCGTTAATTTATGTGCCATATTTCTTCGATTTCCAGGTTCGTAACTTCATTTTTTTTTGTGTGTGACTATAATTGTGTATAAACAAATGGGGCCAACGCTATTAACCAGTTTAGCAACGACGACGGCTACAGCCTTGTTTAAAATGGCGTCCGTTCAGCGCAGCGGGAAAGAATGTTCTAATCTAGTTCATCATTCAAATGTGGTGAGAAGCTAGAAGGCAGCCATTATGATTATTCCATTCTGTTTTCATTAAGTGCAAATGTAATATGTCTTAATTGCAAGATAGACTTAATCTGTTGTAAAAAGTGAATACAAAGGAACCTCAAGTTATGAACTTAATTTGTTTTGTGAGACCATTTATAACTTGAAATATTCATCAATCGAGGTCACAATTAAGTTTAAGTTTGGTAGATATGTACGGGGCAACATTGAGATGTCAATAGATAATTTTGTACGATGTTCACCAACTACGGTGCTAACCAGCGCCTCAATGTAACGCCTACACGACAACTATCTCATGATTGCAGTCAAAAGTTAAAATGAATATGTAAATAAAGATAAATGGAGAAAAGAGCAGCAGCTGTCCTGCATCGCTGAATTATGTGCCATATTTCTCAGATTTCCAGCGCACACCAGTCAAAAGATCGCCTATATCGGTCAGTTCGCCAGTAGGAAGCTGGCCGGGACCCGCAACAAATTGAGGCATGTTGTAGTAGTATTAGAGTGCATCAGACCTACCTGGCCGTTGGCTGTAATGAATTGGATGATTGGAAAAATGTAGCCAATTTTTGAAGCGCTTCATTCTTGGCTCTGATCAAAAGAGACACAAAACATAGACATTGTTTTACAGATTATACAAGATAAATCATACTAGTCAGTGTGAAAGGAGGCAGTGAACTCACTGGACATTGGTGCCGCCTGCGTGGACGTCACTGCGCCTGTGCTGGTGGTTGAGGTCTGCGTGTGCTATGAGAGGAGCCAAAGACATACTGTCAGTACACACAGTCAGGTAGACTAGGAGTAGTCTAGTAAATGCAGTGCATGCTGGGATTTGTTGTTCCTGCTTAGATGGGATAGGACAGTACAGTGATACCTTGAGATACAAGCGACCTGACTTGAGAGTTTTTCGAAACAAGCCATCGATCGGCGGGAAAAAGAGACTTCAAGCTGTTTATTGCCACTCCCCCCTGAAGTTTAATCCCTAATCATAAAATCAACAGAACAGAATTCCATGTTATGCATTCTAAATATTTTGACCTAGTCTACTAGCTTCTTGCTCATACAAATTAGGATACGACATAGACAAGTGGCTACAAAGGACAGCGAGTATAACAGACAAATAATATAATACTCACAGATATATACTCTTTATCCTCTGCAAAGAATGACTAATACCACTGTATCTTATTGAGGAGCAGAGTCCAACTCCATGTATTTTTCATTATTATTACTGTATGTATTACAAAGTACAATATTTAAGACTGCTATGTTCCTTATTAAAAACATGACGAGGCGTGCTGGAACAGATTAATGGCATTGACATTCTTTCAGCAGGGAAAATATGATTTGCAATTCAAGTGTCTTGAGTTACAAGTGTGGTCTTGGAACAAATGAAACTCGTATCCCAGGGCACCACTGCACTAAGAAATAGAAATATGAGTGATCGGTACCTATGTCTGGCATGGAGACTGCGTGGTTGTGGCTCAGACTGGTGGAGCTACAATGGCGCACGGAAGGCGGAAATGAGTAAAAGCAACAACAATAAGAACAAAGCCAAATTTAGCGTGAACTCACAGGGGCGCCTGTGGGTACGTCGGGGAGGAGAGCGCTTCCTCGTCATCGGCGGTCCATTCCTCACTGTCATCTGAGACTAGAAAACATTAAACATGTGTCTAGTGACTCTAATGTTGACGTATTTAATCATGAGAAACAGCAAAAAGAAGAAGAAGAAAACACTTACAGCTCTCGGCTGATAGCGGGTAGTGGTTTGAAGTCCTGGTGGTTGGAAAAATGAAATCATGAATCCAACAAATGTATGATGACTAAAATACATATCGTCAACCAATAGAAGGCATGTATCTTTTGTTGTTTTCGTGATAAAGGAAATGTAGATTGAAAAGATATATTTTTTTTGCATGTTGGACAGCGACAGTATGTTAGGGTCGCTGTCTTGGAAGTTTGCTTCTTTGACAATTTCTCATTAATATTTGGACTTTTAAAGAAAAATTGTTTACTAAAATATATATTTACTGTGTGTAAAAAGCATGACCAGTATTCATGAATGAGTTTGTTTTCTTTTTTTGTCCTTCAAAAGCTCACAGTGAAACATTTTGTTTTGAGAATAAAACAGGTGAAGAAAATTGGCTTTTCATTTCAAAAAGCACCTTTAACTGCCGTCCAGCACATATCATTGCCGAGCAATAAAAGGCCAGGACTGTATGTCCACTTTTTGTCCCTTTTTTTTTTTTTTTTTTTGCAGACTGTGTATATACACGTTTGGCTTGTGATTACACTGAATGGAATAAGCATAAGTGTATGGCTGTTTTCTTTCTTTCCACATACCTACTTCCCGGCATGACGGAGTCCGTTTCCACTGGGCTGCTCATATGAATGCTGGATGCTTTCTTCCCTAGCTCCAGCATCTCCTTGATGTCCAGCTCCACGTGGTCCACCGCTACATACCCGTCTAAAGAGAACAAATAACCCCATCAGGACTCCGTTTTTGGTTCAAGAAACGTGCACGTTTTAATGTGGTGTGACTCACAGTTGTTTGCAAAGTCCCTGGCCAACCATTTTCCTTTTGGGCAGTTGGTAGTGCGAATGATGCTGATGTTGTCGCCGCTCTGGACGGGCAGGTCGTCCTTGCGTCCTTTGGTTGTCACGGTAACCGTTGCCCGGTACATGGCTTCCTCACAACCTGTGATCTAAGGCAGATAAACACGTTTATGTATTTTCACGAAGTGGGCTTAAAGTGGGCAGACACTTTTGAAAGTAACTTCTTCTTCAAGGTACTGTGATTAACAACGCATGTTGCATCATTTGAGTCAAGAACAAAGAAAGTGCATTCTAAAAAATGTATTTGATAGTTACGCAAGGAAAGAAGGCAGAAAAGTAGTTTATGCAAAGAAAGGGAGGATGCAAAATAAAAAGCAGGTCTCAGGAAAGGAAGGGAGGGGAACTAATGAAGGGTGGCAGACAGAAGGGTCAAAGAAAAGAAGGGGGGGAAGCAAAACTGACATGTAAGGAAAAAAGGCAACAAGGAAAGATGAAGGAGGAGAAGCAAAAGCAGAGCTTCGAAGCAGAAGGAAGGAAGGAAGGACACGACAAAGTCAGGAATGTCGGTTAAAGTGAAGGAATCGGGAAAGAAGAAAAACAGACATGAACTAGAACCAAGGCAGAAAAGCAGATTTAAGCATAATAAGGAAGGATGAGTATGATGTATGAATAAAAAGTAGAGTTGATGGAAGGAAGGATATAAGAGGAGAGGAAGGAAGGAAAGTCGGAAGGAAGAGGTCGGGAACGTGGTACGGAAGGTGGAGAAAAAGCACCTCAGTGGAGAGAATGAGGTGAGGAAAGAAGGCAGAAAGTAAAGTAAGAGGGAGAGAAGGAGGTCAGGGAGGAAAGAAGGTCTGAAGTGGAAGGAAGAAGGTAAATAAGGAAGGCACAAAAGCAGGTTTAAGAAAAGGAAGCAAGGATGTAAAGATACATGACCAAAAACAAAGGTAATGGAAGGAAGGAAAAAATGAGTCAGCAAGTTGGTCTGAGTTGGGAGGAATGAGGTAAGGATGGAAGGCAGGCGAGTAGGATGGGAGGAAAGAAAAGAATGAAAAGAAGAAAAACAGACCTCAAGCCAAAGGATTGAGGAAAGGAAGTCAGAATTTGAGGTTCAAGTGAAGGAAAGGAGTTCAGGAAGGAAAGAAAAACAGACCTTAGGTGGAGGTAGGAAAAAAAGGAAGGAAAGATGCACGAATAAAAAAAACCTGATGTGATGGAAGGCAGAGGAATAGATTCAAGGAAAGGAGGAGATCAGAAAGGAAGAAGCAAAAGAAGGTCTGAAGTGGAAGCAAGGAAGTCAGAATAGCATGGTGATGGTCTGCTTTTGGGCCACCATGTTGCATTTGAAGTCATGTCCGTGACGCAATAAAATCCCCTCCCGCCTGCGAGCTCAGCCGGTCCAGCGGGAGGAATGAATGCCGACAGGTTTGTAGGCCGCCACCTTCCAACCGCCCCATTTCAACGACAGCATCATCTGCCGCCTTGAACTCACCTTGAATTTCTTCTTGATCTCATTCTCGCGCTTCTCCCGCTCCTTCTGCTCTTTCTTCTCTCGCTCTTGCTTTTCCTTCAGTTCCCTCTTCTCCTTTTCCAATCGCTGCTTCTCTCGCTTCTTCAGCTCTTTGCTGTCGGGCCCCTCTGCCGCCAACGTGGACTTCCTGTCGCCTCTGTCCACCACAGCGAATATCATTTCAGTAAAAATGAAATGCAATTAATTGTAAAGAGTAAATTAGTAAAATATGAATACAACAATAAAGTCAAAGAAAAAAAAATAACGGAAATTTTGATTGAGATATAAAAATAAAGTACAAAGAAAATACCAATGAATACAATCAAATAAAATTATTGTAATCAAAACCAAAATAATAAAAAGTAAACAAATAAAATATACATGATCAAACTAATACAACATAAAATTTTGGAATGAAATACAAATAAAATGCAATTAACACTAGAATTTTAAATGAATATCTCAAAATAAGTTAAAAAAAAAAACTGAAAATAACAGCAAAATGCTAAACTATACCAGAAATATAAATGATGATAACAATAGTAAAATAAAATGAGGGCCTTACTTTCCAAACCACCCTATCTTGTTATTGCCTTCATTCTGCAAAAAATACAGTTGGCTTGATTCAGTCTACATCTGATTGAGACGCTTTCTGGCACACTTTTATAAACAAATCCACTTACAGATTCCCGGGTGGCCTCGGCGTATGGATCTGTGATAGAAGAGCCGTTGCAGTGATTTCATGATGAATCATTTACATGATGCAATGATACAACACAACAGTCTTCATGTTTATAAGCGAGCCACCTTTCGTCCCAAATCGTCTTGCTCGTCTTCATACTAATCGCACCCATCACAGATTCAAGACTAGCGGTGGGGTTTAGCAAAGCAGCCCCAGAACATAACCAACACCATCATTTCTTAACTGAACAGAACATATACTGACGCTCCAGAACGCCTTGATCGTCTTGTGCCGTCATTGTACCCTGCATAGATTTCAGATACCTAGCGTACCGTCGCACACAACCTTGACTATCACTCTCCAGTTTGAGTTCTCGGAGTTCTTACTCTTTGGCGGTCCTTTCTTTTTCCTTCCCATATCAGTCTTTGCTTTCCAATTAGGTGAGTAAACGTCATTATGGAAGTTGTTGCCGTGAGCTTGATTTCTGCAGAACAAATAGAAAAGTGAAAAACTCGAGAAAAATCACACTGCGTCAAAAACATTTCAATCATGCGTCTTACACTGCGATTGCTTGACCGTCCAGCGAGGTAGGGAAGGAGGAGTCTGTCTGATACGATGGTGGCTGGTCCTGTAATTTGCTGTTAAACGTCGACAGTCCTTTGGGACCCGTTAGCATGATACCGTTGCTGTGTAACGGTGGAAGGTTCTTTCCGTCTGGAATATCTGGGCCGCTGTACTCCCCATTGCCCGATTGGGACACCACCAATCCTTGAGAAAATGCATCAGCAGTCCCACCCCCAAACTTTGGCTGATTGTTGGAGGGCATCTCTGGCAATTTGGAAGGCACTGGGATCGCTTAGGTACAACAAAAATCAACATTAGAGAGCTGTTAAAACAGGGTGTCCCAAAAAAATCTACTCAGTGTGTGACTGGCCATTACTGTAATGGGCAGTCAAAAAGTGAGTACGTTCTTTTGGGACATCATATACATGCATTTGGTTTCAAGTCCAAAAGTAGTAAACATACGGTTGTACTTTGCTGGCGGAGGCGGAGGGTCGAAGTTGGGTGTTTTGATGACTGGTTTGGGAGGCTTCTTTGGAGGAACCTCCAGAGGAGCCTGGTCCAAGGGGACATTCCTGGGCTGACGAGGCAAAACATCCAACAGCTCCGGTACGTCCAACGTCGCAGAGGCTTGCCCTGTGCACAGTTTTTACCTCATTAATCCCACATTTCTTGATGTTATCTCTTCTGTTAAGCTTGACATCCGACGACTGTGTTTCACTACATTTAATGTCTTGAATGGAATGCAGTCAGAGGAAGTTCAGTGGTGGATGACCTGTAGGGTAAGCTCATGGGAGTGACAGAATTTGATTTGTGAGGAAACCAAACCAGCTGAGAAAGTTGTTGGGAGGTGATTGCATGGCAAACTTTGGCCTTCAGATTTACTCTACAGATAAATTCACCTTTGCAGTGAAACTGCTTTACAACATTTGTCCATCTCTTGACAAAACAAGAAATCAGAGTATTTTGGGATGATTTTATGGTTCACCAAAGGCAACAAAATTCTTTACAACTTCAGAGAAATTCCTTATGTCGTCGTGACTGATTCAGTTCACTTGTTGCCAGTTCTTATGAAAATAACACAGCAGTCAGGAAAAACAGCCTTGATCATATCACTCAAAGGGAGACTAGTAGTCCAACCAAGCACAGATGCCGCGCATTTGATTGTCAGCCAGTTTACTATCCCGCAATAATAACATATGAGGCCATCTCTCAAACGGAAAGCCCGAAAGACAGGAGATTGCTGAGGACTTACCACGATTGAGACTGTTGTGCTGTATGGCCCGAGAGTCGAGGTCGATGGGTGGGAGGTCTGTGAGCGAAAAGTTGGGGCTTTGAGGTCGGTGGAGATCCTCAGGAGGCGGCGTACTGGAAACGGAACTGTTTGTCTGAGAGCTGAGACCAGAAATGTCAGTCGTAAGTCTGAGTATTGTTCACATTCGGACAGTAATGTCGTGATGTGTATTTCTTACTCGGTGTTGAGCTTTCTGGAGGCCTTCTGTAGAGCACTGAGTATTCTGTGGTCGCCTGCGTTGGACCTCCTCACTTGGCTCATGTCTTCGGCCCTCTCTAAGAATGAAAAAGCTGAAACTGAACCTGCGAGAGACGACAGGGGATCTTCGAGCGGGGACGGGGGCCGGGACTTCAGCATTGCTTCTATACTTATGGCTCCTACAGCGCCACGTGCAGGCTCAGGAGAGGACGGCATAAGGGAGGAGTATTGAGTTGGTGGGATGGAGATTGTGTGGTAGATGGGTTGAGGGGGTTGCACTCGGCTAATTTTACCTTGATGGTCAAGTATGGAAATGGGAAAGGGAGGTGTTTTCATCTCCAGTGGCATTTCATTCTCTGGAGATGGGAGATAAGGAGCTGGAATATCAGGAATGAAGGAGGGGTGTGGGGTGAAGCCAGGAGAGAAGGACATTGCGACATCCGAATCGGGTGAGGATAAAGAGTTTGGCGACATCAATTGCGTCTCTGGTTTTACGTCGTCAAACTCAGGAGGTGTCGGGATGAGCGCAGCGAGTACAGGACTGTCCATTGTGGCTGTGTCCAATATGGGATCGGATGGAACCTTGTCCAGATTAGTTTTTGCAGGCCATTTAAAGGCCAGACAATCTTGCATCTTTTTCGAGTTGAGAACGTGAGAGGGAGCCGGTTCTGACACCAGATCCCCGGTGGTCACCAGCTGAGGCTTCTTGTCTTTAGCGCCGTCTTTCTTCAACTTTTGATACAGTGAATTCTCATCCAACGGTTCCTTTCTTCCCTTGGTCAGTTTTTCTTTGCTGATCTGAAGCCTCACGTCATTCTTGTCCATCGAGGTTTTCTTGATGAGAGGTTTCTTGCTTTCCTTCTTCTCATCCTTAAAGACCACCCTGGGGGCCATGATGGTCCTTCCCTCCAGGGTCTGGTTGATGGAGGTTAGCAGGGAAGGACGGGCCCCTGCCGGGAGGTAGTGCCTGGGGCTGGTGGGAGGAGGGACTGTCCTGGGTTTGTCTGGAACGGTGGGTTTTTTTCCGGGTTCCCTCAACAGGACGTCAGCCTCTTGGAATTTAGCCCTCAGGGCCTTTAAGTCCATCGTCTGCTGGTGAAAAGATAACTGCAAAATATCAACCTCACCTGCAAAAGCTGAAAGCATTGTACTCTTAATGTTGTTTTGATAACAAAGTGGTGCGCCCCTTGTTCGGCTGACAACGCTTATCTCCAGGTGACTTGTAAACTGTCATGTTTGCATATGAAATGGTCTTTACGCCTTATTAGGGAAGTCAACCCAAAAAAAGTGTTCTTTACAAGATTAAGTTCTCTGCAGCCCTACTCGTCTAAACGTGGCATTCTGATTAATATTGTGTTCGGAATATGAGTTAAGCTGGTTTTGTCCATCTCAGGGGGTAGCCATTTTGCCACGTGCTGTCGACTGAAAATGACATGACAGTTGCTTAGGTAACGGCCAATCATGACTCAGCTTCAGAAAACAGGTGATCTGTGATTGCCACATGAGCTGTGAGTAACTATGAGGTCATTTTCAGTCGAGAAAAAGTGGCAAAATGGCCGCATCCCGAGATGGGTAAAAACGCGTGGATTTTGCTGCTTAACTCATATTCCACAAAACTAATCAGAATGCCGTGTTTAGACGAGTGAAGGCGTATAGAACATACTATTGTGAAGAAATTTTCGGGATTGCCTTCCGCTTCCAGGCAGCCTTGCCCAATTTTTCAACAGGTCAGGTGTACCTCTTTTCTGACGAACAAAAAGAGAAAAATAAAGAACCAGCTTGTCATGCAGCGCTCCAGCTAACGTTATGTCATGTCAGGAGCACATTTAGGAATATCCCTTTTCAGCACAGAAATGACTGCTGCTAGGATTTTTAAATGTTAAAATTCTTGAGCTCCGCACCCCCTTCAGCATCCCCACAGAGACAACGCATCCCTGCCAATTAAGTTACTTGACAAAATAATGCAAATTAACCACCACAAGCTAGGTGCGGATAGATAAAATTCATCTGAAGTTGCACATTTGAAATATTCTTTCAATTTTTAAGCCACGCACCCCCTTTATCATTCAGACTGATTTGGCACACCTTCTCCAGTTGCCCAAAATGTAATGTGAAAACATAATTCAAATTTGCCACTCAAAGTTTGGCGCCGATTGCTATCATTGATTTGAAGTTGCACATTTTTAACCTACGCACCCCCTTTAACATCCAGATTGAGGTGGCACATCCCCTGTCCCTTGCGCACACATTAAAAATAACCATGTGACAAAAAAACAAAACAAAGTCAAGTCAGACATTTAACACCGTTTTTGATTTTACACTGCGCACCCCAGCGGGTACACGCACCACCGTTTGGAAATCTCTCTTTTAGAGCACAAAAATTAGAGTGCATAGCAGCCTATATCAAAATATTTGATCCACACACCCTCTTAAACATCCAGACCGTGGTGCCGTACCGCCTCTCTCTTGCACACACCCTCGAAAAAAATGATCAAAACATATTTAGTACAAGCTTGACTAAAGCCTCATTTGAGGCTCGGTCACAGCAACAATATGACAAAGTATCCTGTACATTCGCTTGTTGTCGATGTCAGGTCTCCATGAGGACAGATTGTGAAATAACGCACCTGAGCCATCGTATTTTGAGGTCCTTCCGAAGTACGCACGACCAGTCAGTCGGTTTAGCCTCTCATGTTAATTGTTGCCCCAACATATCGACCATTAAAAGTGAAAACCACTGTAGTAAAACTTCTCACACAACTCTCATGCACACTTAAGAAAGGTCCCGTGGAGGAATGAAGGCAAGTACGAGCACACACACAAAAACAGTCCTATCCCGTCCAACGGGTCTGCTGAAGGACAAATTCTTGAAAGAGTTTGGATGTTTGTTTTTTTTTGTTTTTTTCTTCATCCTAGAGGAATGTCACTCGGCCGGTTTGTCACGTCACAAAACCTTGCTACTGGTGCGCATGTTTTTTTTAATTTTATTGTTGATATTTTTTTAACAAATAAATGAAAGAAAGGACGAATGTTTGGAGTATTTATAACCCTTTTTAAAATATGATTTGTTTTCAATTTTTTTTTTCCATAAAAGAAGTAGACCAAAAAGTAATGAGGGGGGGGGGGGGGGGGAAACTTACTGAAGAGGTTCGGCAACATTCCAGGCTCGTACGTAACACAGAAGACAAGTTACTTAAATGATAACATACATAGAGTACATTACATACCTTACCCACAAAGCCATTTTCGGGATTCATTTGTTATTATTGTTTGAACTTTCGGAAGAAATTTGCTAGCTTCATTTTATGGCTTGAGTGACTTATTTTACATTTCTCAACAAAAATATAAAGGCTCCCAATTTTCGTGAGCTGAAAATTCAAAGGCCTATTTTCTTGCCAATATAGTTGGCAAATCTAGTTGACAAATCTTTCTAAATCTGCGCTGGTGAGCACAAGATGCTGAATAGACAGTACAATTATTGCACAGGTAGTGCCTTAGACTGCCATCAATAAAAAGCCACTCTAAAATTTGCAGTTTTACTATATTGGACACACCTGTGAGCTGGATGGATTATTTCGGCAAAGGAGAAATGCTCACCAAAACGGCTTTTGACAGATTTGTGAACAATAAGAGACTTGGGCCTTTTGTGTGTCTACTGGAGAAAAAAAAGTCTTGGCTCTTTGAGTTACGCTCATGAAAAATAGGAGCAAAAATGCTTTTGATGCAAACTGGACACGCCATGATCTTCTTTGAGTTCGTCTAAATAATAATGGATGAATGCATTCAATATAATTGACAATTTTAAACATAATACACATTTATGAATACATATTTATGAATCAATAATAAATCAAAACCATTTGAATCAATCAAAATGAAGCCACTACATTTGGCTATTGTTTCCATAAAATAAAAATTAAAAAATAAAATCTCTGCCTTTTTCCTCTCCTGTTAATCTTCTGAATGAATTGTATCACTTTATACACAAACATATTAAGTACAACAAAAAAAATACCCCACAGGTAGATGGAAAGACCTCTCTGGATTCATCTAAAAGTCAGTCTGAATCCTCTAGAAATAGTGCCAGTGATTTGCGTCCCGGAAAGAAATTAAATATCAAGGAAATGAATTACTTTGGAAAAAAAAAGCCATCAACTTTCTATAACTCTTGTCCTCATTAAGTATTTCATTAATAACCACGAGCACAACTTTTTGATCTTTTGACACTCTGTTTACATGTGCTAAAAATCATTTTAAGAGTACTTCAAGCACAAATTACAGCCAACAGCGAACATAATTGAGATGTGTTTATTTGGAACAGTAGTACACGGTTGATATATGGAAATTAAGAGCAAATACAAACCTAAAAAAAAAAAAAAGAAAAACGAGAGAGAAAAGAAAAAAATGATTGAAAACCCCGACTGCAG
Source organism: Hippocampus guttulatus (assembly GCF_054856545.1). Classification (NCBI taxonomy): domain Eukaryota; kingdom Metazoa; phylum Chordata; class Actinopteri; order Syngnathiformes; family Syngnathidae; genus Hippocampus; species Hippocampus guttulatus. The sequence continues at coordinate 18,255,822 of NC_141267.1, read as the reverse complement.
GATGTCAGTTATTTGTAAAGATAGAAATAATGTCAATTTACATTAAGAAACTGTTAGCTGAGGTAAAATCTAGCAATGTCCCCATTCCCTTTTCTTATGTAAGTCTTTGCTTCATCTTTAGAACAGCATCATCATCATCATCATCATCATCATCATCGTCATCAGGGTCCCGAACAAGTGACGTGAAGAAGACTGTGGCCATGAAACAGGGAGTCGCTGGATGAAGGCAGTCACATGGGCAAGTAGAACAAAGTGCAACCTCGAAAGATGGACGCCGGCTAATCTAGGATCGGTTTCCAATGAATGTTTCCTCGCCTTAAATCATGGAAGTAAATATAAAAACCAATCACACACAAGCAGTGATGAACGGATCCCTTGCACGGGCTTTTTCGATGGCGAGGTATCAAAGACACATTTAATGGCTTACGCTATAAAGCTTGACAATTTTCACGTCATCCATCTGTCTAGGATAGCCGCTTCCGTTTGGGGGCTGATTTGACTTTGTTCTCCAGTTTCTATGGTGTGTTATTGAAGAAAATAGCCGACTTCTTCAGTTTTAGGTTTTTGAGTCCTTGACTTTTTCATGTGTCCTATTATGATTGACATGTCCAGCTAATCTTGCATCATTCATTGCAAGGAACACACAGATGAACAACGATTTGCGTGCACACTCACACCTGGGTACAATTTAGAGTGTTCAATTAATCTATCGTGCACATTTTTGGAAAGTGGGAGGAAAACGGAGTACCCGGCGAAAACCCACGCAAGCACGGGGAGAACATTCATATTACCTCATAATACAATTTAATGGCAATATTATATGTGTCTGTTATTTATCAAAATGGTATGTATTTCAACAACTTTATTTATTTAATTTAGATTCTTTTTGGCTTCCATGGGCGGTGAGATGAGCAAGACGGAGCTTTAAAAAGAAAAGGGTGGCCGAGCGTTGCACTACACCCGGGGAAACGCACGTGGCTATTGCTTGGGTTCAAACATTTGCATAACTGCAAGCCTCCCTATTTGATGGCACAGAGATGTGACACGGTGGAGACGGTGAGTCATGTTTATTTACAAAATGGCAAACCCCATGATCCAGATGCCTTTAAAGCCACTCGACACAGCTCCCTACGGAGCTGAACCCCACATTGCGGCTCAATTTTGAATTATAAAAAAAGGAAAAAAAATCATGTTATATTTCTCTTCAATTGGCTCTTTTCTTCATTGTTTAATCTCCTGTCATTAGTATTGTACAAAAAGCTATAGAGAATGAACTCTGTGGCCCTTCCACATTGTTCTGGTCCTTTTAAATCAGTCTGCCGGGAGGGTTGGGCCAACTGTATTGACGTGTGTGTGTGTACATGTGTGTGCGTGTGTTTGGCGAGTGAGTTGCTCCCAGTTTGTTTCGGCACCCGAGTCAAACCAACGACGGGCCTCTGTGACAGTCTACACAGACGGCAAAGATGGCGGAGGAAGCCAAGAAAGGAGCGAGGAGAGCAATAAGCGAGGGTGGGAAAAGTCCAGACGTGTGGATACCTGGCCTGCCTGGAGTCAGTGAGCAAAGAGGGGGCAGGAAGATCACGCACGCACGCACGCACACGCACACACACACACACACACACACACACACACACACACACACACACACACACACACACACACAAACAATTGTTGGGGATTGGGGGGGGGGGGGCTCTCCCTCCTTCAGTTTTCTCAGTGCTGGTCCCGGCTGCCTTGCTGTTCCCGTGTGTCTTTATTTCTTCCCTTTGTTGATGCGGGCATACAGTGGGTCCTTCTTCTTCTAGGGGGGGAAAAAAGGGAGTTACGTTGTGCTGTTTAATTGTTTCCTTTATTTTTGGGGGCGTATATCTATCTCTCTATAAAGCTTAAGCAGCACAGTGATTGGGTGGTGAGCACCTATTTCTCCAAGTTGAGAGCTTCCGGGTTCAAATCTTATGCTTGCGATTGAAAACAAATGCAATTCAGCTCATGCAGGGTGAACAGTTCACACAAATGACAATGTATGATTTTGTTTTTTGTTTTTTGAGAATCTTCCCTATTCGTGTCATAAAACTCAGTTTACTTAAAGGTAATAAGACCCCAAACTACTAATTAAAAAATAAAAGGAATGCTTGCTCTGTTCCTTAAGTGACCACTGGGTGGCAGGAGCACACTAGCTTCAAAGCGGCTCGTCACTCGGCCGGTATGATTTTTAATATGTGATCAAGACCGCACACTAAGAAGTGCCTGACCGAATAATCGGGTGGCCAACTTAATTAGCTCTTTTAAAACGGGCAACCTTCTTGTTTGGACCCGATGTCTGAGCAAGTCTTAACCCTTCTGACTCTATTTTCAAAGGCAGCAGAACGTGCGTTCAGTTGTAGTCTGGAGCGTGGGTGTTTTCTTTTACATAGCGTACCTGACAATTAGATGACTGGCAGTAGACTAATCTTTAGTGCAGCTAAAAGACAGATTTAAGTTGTGGAGCGGGTGGTGCTACACAATTTTGGTGGATTTGAGTGAGGCGCAGGCATCATCATCCGCAAGTGGAGATCTTGCAGTTCTTTATAAATGTACTCTTAGGACATTAATCTCCTGCATGGACTCCATCGAATCAGTCCTGGTTCCGCCCTGTAGACCATGTGTGCACCTCTACTGCTCTCAAGCTTATCAGCTTGAGTTGCCACTAAATTGCAAGCAAGTTACGGCTTGGATCAAGTAAGTCACAAGTGAAGTCATACAATCACAACAATGCTTATCACAGAATACTTACTGTACTGGCTTGCCATATTGGTGTGAATGATTTCCAAAAAAAGAAAAATCCCATGTCGAAGACCAAAAGTCTTTCATAGGTCACAAGTCCTGAAAATGATGACTCAAGTCTGAGTCAAGTTACATGACTGGGAGTCACCCATCTGTGGTATTTGTGTTAAGTAGCTGTACTAATACATTCACAATCATGCGTCTTTTTGGTCAGGACAAAAACTGTCTTCGGATTGTATTTTCTAAACAAGCCCGACATTCAGCTAAGTCTTAAAATGGGCATTTGAGTCTGACTCAACTCAAACAACTTGAGTCACGTGACTGGAGTCCCCCACGTCTGACTCCGATACTGTCACATAGATTCCCTGCACTCGCGGCCATGAAACACCATCGTGACTCATCGCGTCTGCCCCTCGAGCTCACCGCGGTCGCTTGCTATTCTACACATAATTACAGTCGCCCACTCCAGCTGCCGTGAAGACGGCTCGGAGAGGGGGCCTGTTATATCATGGAGAACTTCTCGCACTCTGCAAAGCCAGACTGGCTTCCCACGCAACGAATTGCGACCTGACGGATATTGTGTGTGCGACACATGCACAGGTGGCAAATTTTCAAACGGTTCCATATCAGTTCAGCTCGTCACAATATGCCTTGGAACGATATAGCCCGGATTCAGTTTCCAACCCCACACTTCAATCCTAACCAGGGTTTGAATAGCTGATTTGAAACCCTTGAAATCCTAATTTAGGGTTTGAAACAGTATACCAGAGGTGAAACCACCAATTTATATCCGTAATTCGGGCTTGAAACTATAGTTTGCATAGCTAATCCCAGTTTGAAACCCTAAACCACATTCAAACACGTTTCAGCAACATTCAATTCAGTGATTATAGTGTCTACCACTAGAGGGAGCACTATACCTCAGTGTTGGCTAGTGGCTGGAGCATTTGGACTAGACCTATAATTGGAAGAAGAAAGCAGAAGGCCACTGTTGATTTGGTTCTGAGCTGGGAACAGACCGGGACAGTGCTTTTCCGAGCCAATGTATTTCACATTCTGGACCACTGGTCATGGCGTTAAGAATGTTTTCCCTGGCCCCTTGGCTCATTCAAATGAGCTAATTACTGAATATTTATTTATTTGCTGTGCTTTTGGCTGTCGGTGTAGCCATCCGGTTCTGGTTAATTCGGTCCATGTTGCTGCACAATGTGACAGACAGATCATGATTTTGGGAAACGTTGCTACATTTCATTTTCAATTGGCCTTCTACACACATTCTGTAGACCTCAAAACCATCATTTCAAACCCCAAACCTCGTTTGGAACACCAACTTTGGCTCTAAACCTTATTGCCAAACTCGAACCCTGGATTGAAGTCCAATTTGAAGCCATAACTCATATTTGAAACCTTATTCCTATTTGAATCCAGATAGCCCTATTTGGAGACCATGAATCCAACTCGTTACCCAATGAAACAGGAACCCAGGCTTGAAACCTTAATTCAAAACCCTAAACCAGAGTTGAAACCACATTTTGGGACCACCTGACTTCATAACCCTTGTTTGAAACCCTACTTTATAACAGAACCCTTGTTTGAATCCCTAACCTGTTTAAAACCACAGACACTTGAAACACGAACTGAGGCTTCTCAACCCGAGTGAAACATTAACGTCCGTTTAAAAGCCCTACTTTGAAATCACAACCCGGTCTTGACTTCCTGACCCTTGTTTGAAACCTTCAACCGGGCATGTCCAGCCTCAGTCCTCGCGGGCCACTGTCCTGACTTATTTCCAACGCTCCCCGATGGAACACACTTGATTCCAAAGAGCCGCTCCTCAGCAAGCTCTGAAGAAGCGCGAGAACGATCCTCCTCATTTGAATCGGCTGTGTTGCAGCAGGGACAAATGGAAAACGGGCAGGACTGCAGCCCTTGAGGACCGCCTTTGGACACCCCTGCTTTAAACCATTTAAAGCCCTAACAAAGGCATGGAACCCCACTTGGAAAAAACGACTTTGAAACACTATGTTGGGCTTGAAACCATAATTCGAAGCTCTCACCATGGCTTGAAACCCCACTTTGAAACCCTAATGCAAGCTTGAAACCCTAAACCTGGCATGAGATTTCACTTGAAAACCAAAATACTGGCTGCAAAACAAAAACAAAATTAAAACCAAAAAACTAGGCTCGAACACCTCATTTGAAACCATAACCAGTATTAAAATTCCATCTGTGAAAATCTAATCCTTGTTTAATGCCCTAATTAATTATTTTTATAGCTACTATACACAACTGAATCGAAGTCGTTTGCTGCCATAGCATAAAAGCGCTTTCACCCGAAGTCCGTGCTCCAAATCCAAGAGGGCAGGGGGAGGCCTTGGAACCATGATCCGAATAAAATGTTCTCGTGTCTGTTGTTCTAGATGGGGGCGGGGTGGGTCGGAGGCATCGGGGCCTGGACAAGAACGGCGAAATGAGATTGCTTGGTGAACCGTGACGGCGGGTCGTTTTACTCGCTTTCTCTCCGGACGCACCCCCACCTAACACATTGGAGGGAAAAAAAAACCAAACCAAAAAAACACTACATGAAATAGGTGACTTTTTCAGCGCAGACACCCCCAAATTCAACAGGAGTTAAAATGTATATACAATTTTAAAATAAATAAAATAGCATGCTAGCTTTCTATATTTTTCCTAAAACCCTTTTGGTGTGGGCCACATTGAATTGGATTGTGGAATCAACTAATGTAAACGCACATAAAAGAAATGTCTGAAACGTTGACCCAAATTGCTTTATAAGCGATTGCGATCGAATATGCAAATATTTTTGAAGGTCCTCTTTGCGCGGATTTTTTTGATAAACACAAGCAAGAAATTAATCATGTTTGCACTCCACATTTTCAAGTGGAATGATTTGTTTTGGTTGGATTCGGTGACATTGCGATTTGATTCCATTCAAAATGGTACGGCTGTCGTTTTTGAAATGTTTAATAAGGGCATGTTAAAAAAAAAAAAAGAAAGCGCTCCAAAGCCACAACTATTCAAGTTATTTCAACTGAAAGAAGCATCATATCATCAACAGCATCAAACTGCTTTATTCCGTTTTATACCTGCTGTCCATCACTCGTAAAAGACGATTGGATGCATATCTTGAAACATTTTAAAATGTTACTCTTGGGTTTGGTCAAAACCGATTATCTGACTCAAATTGGTTTACACTGCATATATACAAATAAAAAATAAAGCCTGCTGATGGACCGAGATGCCCCCCCCCCGCCCCCCTTATTGCCAAATTGCCGCCTTTGCAATTGAACATTTCCTTCTACTACGTAGCAATGTCGACTTGAACTGGATTCATTATTCAGCTGCAGTACACACACCAACACACGTTTTGGCTGCAATATGAGCCCAGTTGGTCACGGTATCAATCACAGGTGTGCTTGTCCCGAGGATAAATGGGCCTAATAAGAAGGTGTGTGTGTGTGTGTGTGTGTGTGTGTGTTAGGGGGAGGTGTGTCAAGTCGATGCGATTGAGCAAGTAAACACCATATGGGAGTAACATCATTGGCAACGCTGCCCGCCTCCTCCACAAGAACAGCTCGGAACTTCTGGCCAAAACAGTCCATCTCCCGCCAGATTCAGCACTTAGTTGGCCCCCCCTCGCCGAGACTCCTCCCCCCGCCCTACACTTGGGGCTCCCTTCCCCCCTCCCCTGCCCGTTATTCTCCACCTGCTGCCCTTCAGCTTCCAGACTTTCTGAAGATGAGAGGACCGGCAGGAGGGAGGAAGGGGGTGGGGGGGGGAGCGGCACCCACTCTTCTTCCGAGTGGAGACAGGATCAGGGGGGAGGCTTCTTGGGTTTGTAATTAATGGCAATTACGCAGAGGCGGTCATTAATCTTGGCAGCCCGGAATTAGCTGATAAAAAACAAAAGCGTCCGTTGCCAGCAGTCTGGAAGAATCAGGGTGAGGTTTCAGACTAGGCCTTGAAACCCTAACACGGACTTGTAACACTAATTCGAAACATTTTCCCTGGCTGGAAACCCTGCTTTGAAACGAACTCAGCAGTAAAAACCTTAACTTGAAATACTCACTGACACTGAAACCATAATTGCGTCTTGAAATCCAACTTTTATAACTAAAATTGTGAATTTGAAAACCCTAAGCCAGGCTTTAAAAAACAAACTAAGGGTTGCAAGTCTAACATGAAACCCTGAGCCTGGCTTTAGCCTTGTGGGAAACCTAAACAAGTCTTGAAACTCAAATTGGAAATGTAAAGCCTGCTTGAAATTATTTGAAAAACAAAACTTGGAAACTATAAGCCAACGTAGGCGTAACACCCTACGGTAAACACTTTACCATAGTTTTAAAACCTAATTTGAAACCCTAGTTTCAAATCTGAACCCAGGGTTGAACCCGTAACTTAAAACCCTTACCATGGCTCGAATCCCTCTTCTGAAACCTGATCCGGACTTAAAACCCTAATTTCAAACCCTAACCAAGGGTTGAAACCCTACCTTGAAGACTAAACCTAATTCTGAAAACCTTAACCTCGGACTGAAACAGTTATTTAAAACCATACTATAGTTTGAAAGCTTGCTATGAAACCTCAAACTCTGGCTCGAAACCTTAAGCCTTGGAACCCTAAATTGGAAACCCTAACCCAGGGCTGTAACCCTAACTTAAAAACCCTAACCCAGGGTTAACACTCTTACTTGAGACCTAACCCTGGCTTGATACCCTACTTTGAAACTCTCATCACTGTTTGAAACCCTAAAACCATGTCTGGAAACCCTCATTTAAAACCCTAACCCTTGGCTTGAAAACCAACCCCGAAACTCGAACTTGACTGACGACCCTAACACAGTGTTGATAACCTGAAACTTGAACCCAGGGTTGAAGGCATGCCATGAAACCTTATCCCAGGCTTGAAACCTTACTCTGAACTCCTCAACCTTGTTTGAAACTCTTTGGCCTGCCATCCTCGTTCACGTTGCCTTCATGTGGCTGTCATGTCCACAACTATGATTGCGCGTGGTCTAAACTTGACATACGCAACAGGCTGTCGTTGCTTGTCGAGCATCGTTCTTGCTGTCACCGTGCGATTCTTGCTCTCGCGGGGGGACCCGCTTTGTCCCCGAAAAGCTGACACGGCGAGCCCACTGTGGTCACATGATCATGTGTGGCCGATGGACACATGCAAGGCCTGGATACAATTTTGGAATATGGTTCAAATAAGATTAAAAATGAGATAAGACTGTCATTAAAAAAAAAAAAAAAAAAGGACAGACAGTAAATGGATGAAGAGGAGAAGGCGGTGGTGGTTTTGGTTGTTGATACCTACCGCGCCCTGCTGCTATCTAGCTCCCAGCCTCCGGACTGGCCTGGTCTGGGCTGGGCCCTTTTGGCTCACTGGGGCAGGGCGACCCAGAACCACAAGCCTACAAGTGCACCGCCGAGGAGGAAGAGGAAGAGGAAGAGGAAGATTGCCAAGAATTAAGAAAGGAAGCGGGCAGAAGGAAACAGACAGCAGCTTGTTAACAGCAAAGAGACGAGGAAGTCGAGCGGAAACGAAACGGAACAGGCGAGCAAGTTAAGAGCGACAAAGACTATCCAGACGCCGGGGAACACTACGAAACCAAATTCTACAAAATTCGCAAAGAAATTGCATGAAATTTGATTTGAATAAGAACATACATGCTTTCTCACAAAATAGGAACATCCTTGGAAGAACGCCGAGTGGCAACTGCATCTTGTTGTGCAGCATCATTAAAAAGTGTCGACGGGAGGTGGCGCAAACAAAAAACAAACACGCACACACGTTCCCTCCAAGGACCCGCCGCTTTTCACAAAAAGCACAAGCTGTGTTCCCCCCCCTTCTCTTCTGCCTTCACTCAATCACGCTTGCTTTGATTTTTGCGACCTTTTCATCACACTGCCGCTGTTGTACACTTTTATTTTGTGAAGCTTCTGAGTGTTATTCAAGCAGGCCCGGTGACATTTGCAGCGGTGTTAAAAAAAAAAAAAGTCTCATTCTCTTGCCCTCTGTCTTTTATTTTTTTTTCTCTCCTAAAATGGCTGGATTGGAGGCATAAAAAAAAGAATGTTTCACGCCTGGAAAGTGAGCGGCTGCGGGTGGAGGAAGGAGGACTTGGAAAAAGTGAGGAGAAAGCACCGGAGAAGGTCAGTAACTCTGCGCTAGAGTGAGAAGGGAGCTGCTTTGCAGCCCAGCCATCTCTGCTTTCGTTTGAGCTGCGTTTTAGTCGAGAATGACTTGAATGTTTTGATGATGGCTGCTAATGAGCGCTTGCTAACTCTCTCTTCTAGTAATTCTCTGAGAGGATCAAGCTAACGTGGACGTGCAAAAACAAACGTGCTCTTGCAGAAACTCGGGAGGACGATTTATAATCAGTCAATTCATATGAATTTTTCATTGACATATTTAAATGATTTCAGGAATTAAGACTATTATACAACACAGGGAACCCCCCTGCGACACTGCAAAGTTTTACAGCAGTCACAAATTAGACTTTCACGTAGTACCACATTGTGCCACAACATGCCGGGGCAGCACTGAGGTCTTCCGGGTCTAAGTTAACAACATGAAGAAGAGGCAAAGCTAAGAAGTAATGGTAGAGTAAGTAATGGAGCATGTATTTATGGATTATATGCTAATAGTCATTGCCACAGAGCGGAGAGAAAAGCACGAAAATAAACATTTTCTATGGTCGCTGCAGATCACGGAGGTTCGCCGATTGCATGACTCTGAAACACATCCCAGCTCATTGTTCAAGGGAACGCATGTACAACGTTTGCAGGGGGACCGCGAATATCCTTGAGTAATTGACAACCACCAAAAAGGTGTAATATTGCCTATAGATGCTAAAGCACTATTTTTGTCTCAAGGAAATTCCTCAATTCAACGTTGATCCTTGGCACCAGCATTTCACAAGATGGTGGCAAAGTCATTTATTTTTTGGTCGAATAACCACGGATCGGTCCCCCCCCCCAAAAATCTGCAAGTAGAGGAAATTGCGATTGTTGAACCAAATACTGTATGCGAGGGTTCAATATATCTCCAAAGGTTCTGTAACTACAACCAAAAATTAGAACATAAATCAGCATCTACGTATTTCTATTAACTCTCGTTTGTGTAGGTTGGTGACATTTGCTTTCTATCAGCAGTTATGAATCATAGCCCACAGCAATTTGGCTTCACATGAAACACATTTTTTTTAAGTTAGCGCCTTTTTAGCATAGAGTGGCTAAAACTCAGACATTTCCGTGGCAAATTTGGTCGCCAAACTTACAGCATCTTCCTCCCCGCTGCGGCTCGGGCTGCCGTCCGCTTCCCCAAACGAGTCATCCGTGGGCGGGTCGGTGGCGTCCGTCGGGGGGTCGCTGACATGCGAGGCGGACGATTTAGAGGGTGAGCTCTGGTGGGGGGCCGGTGTGGGAGCTGCAAGCAAAAAAAAAAAAAAAGAAAGGTCATAGAAGGATTATCCAGAAGGCCGGTGGCACCCCTGAATAACGTACCTGAAAGTGATACTTCGGTCGAGTATCATAGCAGAAAATAACTTTAGCAGAAGTAAAAGTCACCTTGTAAAAATATTACTTGTCAAAGTATCAAACATTTGCTGTACTCGAGGGTATTTATTTATTTTTTTTGTAGACTCACGGGAGTTGGTGGAAGGTGTCGTGGAGGTGACCGGCGTCAGGTTCATCTGGGAGATGTCGAAGTCGTCGCAGTCGTCTGTATCCTGGGCGGTGCCGACGCGGCTGAAGTAAGTGCTGAATGCCTCTGAGGTGCCCGCTAAGCCGGGCTGCTGCTCGCCCTTCTTTGACGGCATCGCCGGCGGCTTGGCCAGCTGAAAGTCCTGAAATAAATAAGACGACTATGTTGTAAATTCATTTTGTATGTCGAGGTACCGCTGTACGACACAAATTTCCTCCAGCTCATACCTTGAACATCTCTTTGCTCATCTTCTTCGCCCGCTCCTCATGTTGCGGACTCGACGATGCGGAGGGAGCCGCGGCGCCTGCACCTGAATGTGTTTCGCCGGCCGGCGTCGCGGCGGGGACGGGGGTGATCGCTTGGAACATGGCTGCGGGCAGCGTGCCCACGGGCTGGGCAGGGAGGTAGGCTGCGGGGGGGAAGGCTCCGGCCGCCATGGCCGCCCACTGCTGCTGGGTGGCGGGGAAGATGTTGGCTTGCCCCCAGATGAGAGGCTGGCCGCCAGGCAGCACCTGCGCCACTGGGCCCAGAGGGGACTGGACCCCGAAGGCCAGCGGCGTCTGGGCGGTGAAGGCCTGCTGGGACCAGTGTCCGGAGGGAACCGCCCCCATTGTCACATAACCTGGAACAAGACAGATAGAGATGGGGAGTGTTTTGGGGAGGGTCACCGACGGCGAACACCAATATTCACGGTGCACAATCAAACCTTGTTTGCGATTTATGACTTCACCGATTCATTTTTTCTAAAAACCTATCCTTCCTTACTGGCTGTACTCTTTTTGAGATGCCCTACTGAATCCTCACCTAAAAGAAAAGTAATGCTTTGGCACCATCTAGTGGCCAAGGAACTATGTTGAAATGAGGGGGAGGAGCTTCTATTAATTAGAGCAAATCCCCGTGTATTAAAAAGCTTTGGTTACATTTTGGTGCCAAGGAACTATGTTGAAGTGAATGGAAGGAGCTTCAATTCGATAGGCCAAGGCCTTGTCTAATTTTAAAAAAAAAGTGTTTTGGTGAAAAATTTGTTTGACACCCGCGATGTAGGCAATTACAAAGCATCTTTTGATCGCAGATTTTCATCGTACACCACCTTTTGCCCCAAAACAGCTGGCATGGGACACCCGCGACATTGAACGGGATACTTTTGGGTGGGTGTTACAGAGCATGCCGCCCCATGCAGCACCACTCTGAAGCAGATGGGGGTGCACTTAAAACATCCGCATCTTTTCTTGAGCACACAAACATCTCACACACACACACACACACACACACACACGTCGATAATAATCCATGCATCACCAGAGAGCGCTGCCCTACTTGCGCCTGTAGCTAATGTAGCATCTCTTCACGGTCACGGTGAACTAGCATAATTACCTCGGGAATGAGGCGGCGTCGTTTCATCGAATCACACTCATTAAAACGGCTCAAATTCATCAGCAAAATCTTCATCTAACGACACACTTGCTCGTCTTTTCGCTGCCTTGCGCCGCCGACGTTCGACCTCGCCGGGCGTGCGCCAGGAGGGGAACTGCGAAGTGCCGAGAGTGTCTGCTCACGGCTCATTCGCGCACAAGCACCGCGACCAGCGAACCAGGGGTCGCGGCCATCTTTCTTCTCGGCCCGCAGGTAATTCAACAGCGTCTGAGTCAGCGCAGCTAATGATGCATTTTATATTCCGCACACACAGCCGACGCCACCTCCTCTCCTCATCAACATTTCATTTCTATTCCATCCCTCTCTATTAATCACATCCTGTTCTTTTACTTCCCTTCTCACCTCTGCCAATCGGCTATCTTTGACAACAACAAAACAAAACAAAAAAAAAAAGAACTTCGGGATGTGCACGGCGTACGGAAGGAATATACCACTCGTGTGAATTCAGATGAAAGTCCCGTGTTTTTCATACCTGAGGGCACAGACGCAGGGTTGTAGGGGGCATAGAGCTCAGCGGGAGGCTGCGGGCCCTGCGACGGGTCCAGGGAGTTTGCAGGTGAGGCAGGGGTCTGCCGTGGTGAGACGAGAACAAAACGTTTCAGAAGAATCCGAATCTCATATTGGGCACGCGAGGCGGCGTCTCACCGACGGCGAGGTGATGTCAGGGGGTGTGGACATGTCCCCGAAAAGCTCTAATTGGTTGATATTCTGAGAATCACATGAAGGACACACACCGGAAGTCAGGATACAATCGTTAACTTCGTCACGGCGGCGTCGGTCGTCCCGTTGTGTACGACGTGCACGACTCAAAACGGCGCATGCGGAACATCAAAGGAGCTGACGTCACTTACCTTGACGACTGCCGAGGGCAGCGCGGAGGAAGATGTGCAAAGATGGGGAGGGAGGGGGATGAGATGAAATGATTACGATGACATACCTACCGTGTCCACCAGCCAACGGTGACAAAAGTACTCACATTCGAAGTAGAAATACGAAGGGGATGGATTGAAGAACAAAAGTAAAAGCAATCATTTTTTTGAACAACGACAAAAAAGTCTGCACACAACATAGTACAGATACTGAGGGGCGGGGGGGGGGGGGGGTCGCACCTTAAAGTCTAGGTACCGTGACTTCGCACCACTGCCACCAACCGCCAAAACAAAGCCGCAGCAGCCGTATCGTGCCGAAATCCCTGCGGGCAAGTCATTAATGTCCTCCCATTAAGGAGGATCAGCGGCGCGCCTCAGAGCGTCTCGCTATCAAAGACGGGCAAGCCTTTCTATTTGATCCGAATCTATTCTGTATTTCTGCTCTTCGGTAATTTGCCCCCCCCCCCACCCCCCATCCCGTTCCGTGAATTAATAATATCTTAAGGCCAGCGCGGAGCGAAGGGAAACTATTTTTACTTGGAAAGGAATTTAGGAGCCTTGAATACACGGTCCGAGATTTGCATTAATTATGGATCTCGATCGTTTCTGAGATAATGAATATTCTTAGAATATCTTTGCGCATAAACCAAAAGGCTTAGGCTAAAAAAATTTATACACGCACACACACACATACAGTGTATATATATTACAGTATGTATTTATTACGCCTATCAGAAAATGGAATCGTGTGCATGGTGTTTTACATTTATGGGGACTGGATGGTGATTTAGGAAGAGAAGAGGAAGGGTCGGGAGGCTGAGTAATGGGCTATTCTAAGTGCGGAGGAGATGGCGATCGCTCAGCAAGACAATGGGATGCGGATATTGATGATGGCCACGTAAAACGCTGCATGTGCACGGCCACGTGTGATAGAAGGCAGCAAATAAACCGCTTCCTCATACGCTTTCAGAATGTCAGCACAGACTTTCTCACCTACTGTCTCACTGGCAATGAAAGGGATAGAAAAAAAAAAAAAAAGGTTGTACTAGTTTCTGCCATTTGCTCATTTTGGTCCCCGTGAGCACAATTTCGCAAATCGTAGACCTTTCGGGACTTTTGTGCTAAGCTTCGGCCCCCTTTGTCTTTTCAAACACGTCCGCATGCAGGTGTCCATTCTGACTCTTGGTCGCTATGACAACATCAAGGTTACATGTTTTATTCATAAGCAAAATGGGGTCAGGAGTCGGGGGCGGCGGCTCCCGACTGCTCGCCAAAAAACAAAAAAACAAAAAAACAAAAACAAAAGTGCGGCGTGGTCAAGATGACAGGAGGTGGTTCTCGCAAAAGTTCATGCGAATCGCCCTTACCTGAGAAACCGTCTCAAGGTCTAAGTCTATGAGATCCGCCTGCTGATGCTGCTCCCGATGCTCACTTAGTCCCGCCTGGGGGGTTTGCGAATGATAATGAAGATGATGATGATGTTGATGATGATGATGTTGATGTTGGTGGGTGCTTTGATGTCCGTTCTGCAATCAACGACCTCAACGTTAGGCGGGTGGGATGAAAATGGCCCGGCATACGCAAAACGACATTAGCAGAGTTTCACACTGAGGCGGGGGGGGGGGGGGGGGGGGGGGGTGCGGCTGATTTAGAAGGGCGGGTGTTGCTCTCGCCAGGTGCTCTACGCACACACATACATTCGATACACACGGCAGGAGATTTAAAGAGGTTTAAAGATCATCCCCCACCTTACATCTAAACGACAGCGCCGAGCTCCCTTTTGTGTTTCTGTAAATCCTCCTCAAGAGTCTCAATGTGATTGAGAAAGACAGACCGATGCATCTTCATCGCTCTCTTTTAAACACATTGAATTCATAAAGCGGCGAATTGTTATTGTTTTGTTATGGCCATAAAAAAGCCAGCTGTAGTAAACAACAAACTACCCGTGAATTAGCAGACGCCTAATGGTGTTTTTTATATCACCGGTTCACCAAAATGTGGCATCATTTTCAATGTATCGTTTCTGAAACAGCTTACATTTATTTGATTTTGTTTTGTCCGGGGATGTAGAGAGCATAGCTGTCAGACTAAATAAACAGGATATATGTTGAAGAGGTAGCTACATGCAGTATAATCTAGGTTGACAGCAATACTGGAAAAACTATACAGGGCGCGGCGCGTTTGGAAACACGCTCACTGGGTTTCTTTGACCATTTGGAAACTCAAATAGCGTTGCTCAAATTTGTGATTGTTTTGACAAATTTGTTTGGTTCTTCAGAGTCCACCAAAAATCGAGCGCCCCGACTGGGGACATGGAGCGCTAGTGCTGGCTGCGTTCAGAAATCAATGCGAGCGGGGCGCACTGCTTCTCCACGTACACCCACGGGCGTCAGAGTACATTTCTGAATGTGCCCATACTATAGTTACACTGTAGATAGATAGCTAAATGCTACATGGCTGAATGGATAGTTAAATGCTAACTCACTAAACGCTACGAGCTGGGAAAAAAAATAGCTAGCTAAATGCTATTTCCGCATCGATAAGCTGTAACTAGCTAACTGGCTATCCTTGCCACAGACAGCTACTGTCAAAGTCCCCTTAGATGTTTTTTTTTCTTCTAAATTGTTCCAGACGATCAATAAACCTGACAGACTAGCAAAATGCTACATGTCCCAGCCAGATTGACAGACAGCTAGTTGCTGCTACGATGCTGAAGATACAGGTAAACGCTGTATCGTATACATGGCTATTCACGAAATAAATGGGCAGACAGCTAAAAGCTACAGAATATGACTTTTCGGTGCCAGTCGGAGCTCTACCATGTCGCCTCTCTTGGTCTGTTCATTTGTCCTCGTACATTCTGGCCACTGCTTATCAATTAGCCATCTCCGGTGGGGGAAAGTCTAATTACCTGTGTACGTGTTCCCTCTAGTAATTAATGCAGCCTCTATAATTAATGCCATCTTGCCGATCCCCCGCTGAGTGACTGATCACAACCACAAACACATTCAACACACACATACTGGCCACCGCTGAGGCTCAAACACCTTTTGAGCCGATGCGAACACGACACAGAGAGATTATGGACATGCTTCTCCCCCCCAAAAGATAATAATCTGCGGTAAAAGCGACTACTCGGTGTGGACTCAGCGAGGGCATGTGTTGATTCAACACTAACACTTGGTGCGGGGGTCAAGGGCTCAGTAGATTGGAATGGCCTCGCTCGCGTGTATATTTTATCGATCGCCGGCCGTTTAAGATGGTGACACAGTAAATAACAAAAGCGTTTGCTTTGCGCAACGGGGGAGGGGGGGGGGGGTGCGGTCACGTTTGGGAGGGCGTTATCATCTTTTTCGAAAATTCCATCCTGCCGATGAAATGAAGGCGAAATCCACTCCAAAGCGGTGCTGCAAGTAATCAATCCCGCACACACACACACAAAAAAAAGAAAACGTTAAAAGCATCTTACTAGCAGCGGGCGATGAGCCAGAACGCATTTCGACATTGTTAAGCGCAGTGGGAGTTCTTTGTCGTTTATTGCGACTTACTTGCTCACGTTCGGGAAATGATTCTCAAGCAGTGTTGCTGCGAGAAATTATCCCATTTAATCTCACTAGTTCCAAAAAGAATTATTTATTTCCAATAAGTAATGTGTCTGTGTATACCTGCCGATGTCGGTAACATATACTGACAGGCAGAACAATGATGAGTAGATGCCCTTCTACGAACGCCAAACATTAGCGAGTAAATCCACTTTTCTTCTCTTCATTTTTTTTAAATACCCCACTCACATCAAGTTCAATTCAGGATATGGCACTTTTGGGTGAATTTCAGCATCAGTCTAAAATGTACTACAACCTTGACAGTTGAACTTCTCGAAACTATTGTCCTACTGTACTTTCAGTCCTGGTTGCACAACTTCTTTACGAACAAGTAGCTGAACTGCAAATTTTACAACAGGTGTTGGATCCACGAATGGACTGATGCATTTCCGGTTGTTCACATTTTGACATCATGAGATCAAGATGACAACTAAAAATTATTCCAAAAAAATCTCACCAAACAGGAAGAGACGAGCAGAGTCCTAACAGATCGTTATTTTTGACATTTTAACTGGATTAGTAAGGGTGGGGGTGGATGATTGTAATGGCATGTACATGATTTTGGTTCAATTTAGCCAAGAATTAAGCATTGATTCAACCTACTCAAGCAATCAAAGTCCGACCTCCTGCCATAATCAGAACCCTCTTTGGGGCCTAATTGTAGCCATAAAAACGCAACCTGATTAGCATCCAATCACAACACAGCATTTGGTCGTGCCTGTGATCCATTTAACTGTGATTACTGCCTTTGACAAACTGAAAAGCGAAAACACATTTTAAATATAATGTATATATATATAGGGCGGCCCGGTAGTCCAGTGGTTAGCACGTCGGCTTCACAGTGCAGAGGTACCGGGTTCGATTCCAGCTCCGGCCTCCCTGTGTGGAGTTTGCATGTTCTCCCCGGGCCTGCGTGGGTTTTCTCCGGGTGCTCCGGTTTCCTCCCACATTCCAAAAACGTGCATGTCAGGCTGATTGGACGCTCTAAATTGTCCCTAGGTGTGAGTGTGGGCGTGGATGGTTGTTCGTCTCTGTGTGCCCTGCGATTGGCTGGCAACTGATTCAGGGTGTCCCCCGCCTACTGCCCGGAGATGGCTGGGATAGGCTCCAGCACCCACCGCGACCCTAGTGAGGATCAAGCGGTTCGGAAAATGGATGGATGGTGTGTGTGTGTATATATATATATATATATATAAAATGTTGCTCAGCAACGTAGGGGGATTTCACGCCGTACATTTTGTTCATAATGAATGTCGCGGCGGCAGCAGATAGCTTCCCACGGTTTGTTGTAAAAAAAAAAAAAAAGGCCTCTTTACGATTTTGTTTGAAAAATCTGGTCGTTATAATGAAGTTTATGGATAAAGGTGTGCGTTGTAAGTAAAATCGGCCAATGGAAAAAAGAAATACGTGAAATCGGGACTTTGAAATGTGAAAACGTAAACGGGGTACATTGAGAAGATGTTCGACTGTATTTGTTCGCTTACAGACCCGCCGATACAATAGCCATCCAAATCGCAGCATGTGCCGCAGGATGGGCAAGGCCAAACACACACAGACGCACACATGCACACGCACACAAAAATGTGCTCGGGTGTTTGTAAGCTTCTTAGCAAAGCTCGGGATGAGATGCCCAAAAAAAAAGAAAAATGTGAAACTAATTCCCAGCCCGCCAAAAATTCACACAGGCGGAACTGCCTGTGGCGAGGTGGCCCAGCCCAGTTCAGTTAAGGCGGACTAAACACACACGTACACATTCACCGAAGGAGCGAAAGTGAGTGGACTTTTGAAAACATCGGCTCCAGGTATCAACAAGAGACGGAGCGTTGAGACACTCGATGCATGCATGAATGAGTCGTCAACGCCAGGGATGCCCCAAATGTCTTCCACTTCGGCCCACATAAAGAAATTGGAAAGCTTCTGTGTCTGAAACATGCACCAGCTGTAATTCAACATATGCAGCTCAACATAAATCATACATTATCAAAATATCAACTTGGTGTCATCCATGAAAAAG
Organism: Hippocampus guttulatus; assembly: GCF_054856545.1. NCBI lineage: Eukaryota > Metazoa > Chordata > Actinopteri > Syngnathiformes > Syngnathidae > Hippocampus > Hippocampus guttulatus. Next base: position 18,237,409 of record NC_141267.1, on the reverse strand, counting down.
CAAAACGTTGGTCACAGTTTTCCCTTGGAAATGGAAGAGCGAAAATCCCCAAGCATGTGCCACCTAAAATGGTTTATATGGCCTATAATTAACACAAGATGGTGCCAAAGCACTACACGAAGCTCCTCAATTCACTTCAACATAGTTGCTTGGCATTAAGATATCACAGGATGTCTGAAAAGCGCAACATCCTTCTCCTCAACTCACTTCAACTTAGTCACTTGACACCTAGAGCCCACAAGATGGCACCAAAGCAATACGTTTTTTTTAGCTTAGCATTTTGGCCTGAGCACAAAAAAACAGAGAATAGCTAGCTTAAGTTGCTAAACATTCCAACTTATTTCCAACTTTTAAAAAACTTTTCATTATACTCATTTTTAACCCCCCCCCCCAAAATTGTCAACTCAAAACCTTTTGATGCCAACTGAGATTTATTTTTATTTTTTATTATTAGACTGTGCGGCTGTGCTATTGCAAAAAATAATAAAAGCATCCAGCGAACCGGACTTTGGAGACTGCCTGATTTACACACACACACATGATGCAATGCATTGTGCCACTTCCCAAAACACGGCAGCTCAGACACGCCCACACATGCCTTATACATCCATGCGCGTGCACGCACACACACACACACACGCACGCACGCACGCACGCACGCACGCACGCACGCACGCACGCACGCACGCACACACACACACACACACACACACACACACACACACACACACACACACACACACACACACACACACACACGTACGTGGGAGAGCGGCCCGCTTATTACGACTCTGGAGATTTTAGCAGATTAAATCCAGCAGCAATATAAGCCGCATCTTTATGGGCAGATAAAGAGCAGTGGAGTTACAGCCCGCCGCTGCCGCCTGACAGTAGCCAAGGTCATCTTTCATTAGAACTGCCGGCAGCGGGAAGCCAATAACTAAAAAGATATACCGCTCGCGCAAGCGCGCACGTCCACACACCGTCGATCTGCAGTGTAACGTATGAACAGGCGGGGAGAAACTACAGATTTAAAATAAATATGTCAACAAAGAAAGAAAGAATGCAGCCATGGTGGGATGCCATCATGTTGTGGCTGGTTGGCGTATGCGTGTAAATATCACAACAGAGGAAGACGACAGTGACAGAATGCGTCGCGTAATGCAATCTGGGACAAGGTCATGCGGGGTCTTTACACCGGATGCACCACCAGCAGGCATGCTTAATTGAGCACCACAGACACGTTTACAGACGCACAATACACATAAAAGCGCTGTCCCGGTTGACCACGAGGGGCACAAGGAGGAGGGCACCAGCCACACCGCAAGCAGAGGAGACGCACACTGCACAGAGCACTGGGTCCCAGCAAACCTCTCAGGGGGGCAGGGGGGGGGGACCATAAATGCATCACAGAGCGGGGCGATGTGCTGAGTGACGGTCACAGGGGAGAGGGTGGGAAAAAAAAGAAAATACGCGCGGGTTGATCATGGCGGGCCGATCTGAGAGGTTTGACTGGGGATGGGGAGGCAGGCGGGCGACACACGGCGTCACTCACTGGGCGTCGCTTTGGGACGTCATAGACCCCTTCCTTCTGCTGGCTGGTGGGAACCTACACAGCCGGCCGCAAAATCCAGAGCACAGCCAACAGAGCCCGTTACCTCGAGATCAGCAAAGCGCTTATAACGTGTCCTCGGTTATTTTGCATCAAGTTGACGGTTTGATTCTTGACTGTTGCGGCATAACCTGATTTTGGTACGAAGAAGCAACGAGTAGATAGGAAGATATTGAACAGCTAGCATGATGTTTGCTCTTCATTCGTGGGAGGCAGGGAATAAAGATGACCAGTTTGCTGATGGCAAGAGAAGAAGTTCGCATTTTCATTTCCTTGTTACATTTATGTTGGAAGATCAGGCCTCTCTATCGCTAGCTTCACAAATTTTCTTGGAGGAAATTGTTAGCGTAGCATTTTTGGGAACATGTGTGTAATATATTGTCGTATTTTTGACAGGTACGAAACAATAAATAAATACGATGAAAACAACTGTGAAACGATGGCAATTTTCCCCGCCTCATCAATCAAAGGAATTGAGCTGAATATTGAGAAATCACACTTGTAGCGACGGGGCTAATCAGAATTAAAATCTACAACGTGAGACCTCGTGAGTCACGCATCAACGTGCGAGGGAACACTTTTTGCTGCCTCGTGGCGCGGGATGATTAAAACGAAGCTTTTCACCGCCGCGGACGTGTAATAACTCAGTGTCACACACACGGCGACATAATAACATTCTGTGCGACAAAAAAAAAACAAAAACGGAAAGATCTGACAGCGCGTGTGCGACGAGCAGCGACAATAAGCGCCGATAGCTAACTGAGATTGTCTCGTTTGCGACCGCGGGGACCTTTTGATGGATTTAAGGTAAAACTCAGAACAGAGAAAGGCTAATTTGTGGCGGAAGGCATCGACTGGAAATAAACAATAAAAGGAATGCTAATTTTGTTAGCCGTTTGTCGTGTAGCTACTCAAACTCTATATGGACGAAAGTGGTTTTATCAATCAAAATGAACTATTGGTCGTGTTTTGTTAGCATTTCAGGTTAAAATGATAGCCTAACGTGAATAATTACTACTACTAAAACAACGCCCCACCCCACACTTGTAATAAACACAAGTGTGCGCAAATCGACGCGGTTTGGCTTTCAAACTATTTTAGGATGGAATTGCAGCTACGGTGGCATTCCCTGTGCGGATGCGTGAGCTAAAGGGATGCATGTAGCACACTCGGCCCCTTGTTTACTTCCTTGACATGTTTCTTTCCAGAAGCCGCCATCTTTATTCATACGTTAGCTCCTCCGTGGCTGCGGGCGGCCTCACGTTTTGGCGTTGCGCACACGCCGGCGCTCTCACTCGCGCTCTTATTTTCAATCCATTTTATTTAAAGATCAAACGAGAGTCTGGTGATTAATCTTTCTTTTCTTTCATCTCCCCGGGAGAAGAGGATGGGGGTGCGGGGGAGAGGAGGGGGCGGGTCCTGCCTTCCGCAACGGGCAGGAATAACCTCCGCATCCACTTCCTCCCCTCCACCTTTTCCCGCCCCTCCGAGGTCTACCCACGCCTCACAGGGGGGAGGGGGGGGGGGGGGGTTGTACCAGCGGTATGCAGCAGTAGAAAGCAAAGCGTGGAGAGTCTCTCGCCAAAAGGTACAGGCGCAGTGAGTGAATGGGCTGCTCGATCACTGCCAATTTTTTTTGTGCCAATTTGCTCGTTCCGTGACAATCACGCCATGTTTTTATGGTCGATAATAAATCGCTTGGGGTACGGGGGAAAAAAAAAATCACCAACTGTAATTTTGTTTCACGATGGTCCACTTGGGTCGTGTTTAGCCGCATCGCTCTCTTGGTGGGCCTTTGGCATGACTGACATCTTGGGGTCATGCTGCATAAATATACAGCATAGACGTACCTCACAGCATTGTTGAAAAATGCTGTGAGGTACGTCTATGCTGTATATTTATGCTTGCACGTTTTTTGCTCGTGTTCAAATATTTTTACACTTTATTTTGAAAAGTATGTTTTAATGAGTTTAAATGTGTCTTGTAAAACGTTTTTTATTTATTACATTTTTTTCCCAATATTTTGTGATTTCTTTTTTTTTTGGGACATGTTGAGAGTGTGTCTGGAACATGTCTCCCACGACAAATGTCTTCACTGTATTCTCTCTGTCTGACTTGCCCACGAGATGATGATGATGAGTTGCCTTTTTTTTTCTTGCGAGTATACCTGATAAATGCTCTCGTCTGATTGGTCACGGATGGGCTCGTGTCCGGCCTCAAACACAATGTACTACAGCGCCGGAAGCACAGGGAAGAGACAAGGGAGGGGAGGGGGTAGAAAAAAAAAGGAAGGAAGTGGAAGAAGTCGAGAGAAAAGTCAAAAAGCATTTTTGGGGAAAATCAGCTGACCATGCACCCCACAAACATGCACTTTGTGTGGATATTTGAACCCGGCTATGGTTCCATAAGTAGCGAGCGAGGGGCTGTCTCCCCACACAGTGCATACACACACTCACACACACACACACACACACACACACACACACACACACACACACACACACACACACACACACACACACACACACACACACACACACACACACACACACACAGAAAGGAGCAAGCCAAGGGGTGGTGAAGCGGGTGGAGTGAAGCAAGGCTGGCGAGGTTACCTGGTAAACCGGGTCCTCCAGATCTTCCTCCAGTATCGTCTGCGGACGAGCGGAGCCAAGCCAAGAAGAAGTGAAAGAGGCATCGAGGGTTAAAGGCAGAGGAGCAGGGCCAGTTGGCGGAAAGCACGAGCCAAAACAAATCAATCGAAAGAAAGAAAGAAAGAAAGGCGGAAGCCACGGGTGAGAACTTCAATGATCCTTTCTGCTTTCATTTAGTTGTGAGGCTAAAGTGGGGTGCAAAAAAAGTTGACACGTTTTTAACATCTCAACCGAAAATGTCCCACCTATGTTTCTTCCTGCCAGTGCTGACTTTAGAATAGTGGGATTGTGCAAATTAGGCCCCACTACACTAGTCAAAGATAGTGAAGCAAACTTTTTTTGATTTTTAAATTTTTTTTTGCATTGACTTTCTTTTTTCTGTAGCACATTCATTCATTTTTCCGATCCGCTTATCCTCACAAGGGTCGCCGTCTTCGGGCAGTAGGCGGGGGACACCCTGAACCGGTTGCCAGCCAATCGCAGGGCACGCAGAGACGAACAACCATTCGCGCTCACACTCACACCTGGGGACAATTTAGAGCGTTCAATCAGCCTGCCGTGCATGTTTTTGGAATGTGGGAGGAAACCGGAGTACCCGGAGAAAACCCACGCAGGCCCGGGGACAACATGCAAACTCCACACAGGGAGGCCGAAGCTGGAATCGAACCCAGGCCCTCTACACTGTGCGGTCAACACGTTAACCACTCGACCAATGGGCCGCCCGCATTGTAAATCGTCATCCCTAAATATTGAACTTGTTTGACTTTTACTTGTTGGGCCATGGGGGGTGACATGAAACCGTTACATGTCCCAATAAGGGAGTCAGTGGCTCGGCGAAAACTGCCGTCGACCACGCGGATGCAAGCACTGGCGGATGTACCTGGTAGACGGCCTGCTCACACTGTTTGTCCTTCTGGGCCTTCTTCTCCATCTCCTCACGCTGCTTGATCTCATAGATGAGCTGGAACAAGTCCCGCAGGTCCAGGATCACTGGTTCAGCCTGTTGGGGGGGGGGGGGGGGGGGGGGAGCAGCAAGAAGTTAATCACAAATGAACCGTCCACACAGACGCACTCATCCGGGAATGCAAACGCATTCACATACCGCGCGCGCAAACAAAAGCGCGCACGCACACGCTCGAAGCGCGGCGTCGCAATCCGCAAATTGAGCAACTTGTTCGAGGCAACAACTTTTTGATTGTGACTTTGCTCTCCTCCTGCTTTCTCCCTGTCAGACAAAGCCACCGTCTGTCAGACTGAATTATTCCCCACAAAGCAGCCCCCTGCCAGCGAGCGGCACGCCGGCAAACAAAGACACGCTGGCGGCGCAAACCGGCCCCATCGCTTTCTTCCCCCGTCCCGCCGCCGCCTCGCCGACACTTATGGCGGCAGGCAGACGCCGCCTGACTGACTTGCGGCTGCTTTCCTGGCAGCCAGCTACGCTCGCATCCACTTTCACTAGAAGTGGCGAAAAAACAAAAGACTGCGATACTGATTCAACTCTTATTTAAGTGAAAAAGTCCTCTGAAATGTACTTCGAAAAGTAAAAATGGCCGGTTATATACAGTACTCGTTTTGACAACTTGGCACACTTCTCCACACATGTTCCCTCTTTTATTCATTTTTATGGCGCTTGTAACCAAGAAATTAAAAAAAAAAAAAAAAGACTGAACACGCTGTTTCCATGGCTTTGTTTAAATTGCGAAACGATTCACCAAAAATGCCAAATTATCAAATAATGGAAACAAATGAATCAACCTTTGACCTCTAATCATGTCAAGAAACAAACTGGTATCAGTGTAATCATGATTTGCACTGTCTATTTTTGTGTTGGATGTGTGCCCTTTAAGGGGCGTGGCCTCTGACCAAGCGATCGTCAGGTCGATTTTTTTTTTTTTTTTAACGTTGTGTCTTCATGCTTTTTTAAGTTGTAAACTGTAACAAGCTGAGCAGGAAGTGCAGATGCGTTTTCAAATGTTGGGAGTAAAAGTATGAAGACCAGAAAAAAAAAAATCAACTTAACTTCTCACCACTGCTCCTAGTGAGTTTCGACACTTACAGTACATCGAACTGTCAACGAAACAAGCGGAACAAGCCTTTGAGTATGACAAGAGTTTCAGCCGTAATCAATTATTGACCGCCAGCTTTTTGCGTAGTGCACTTGGAGTTCATAGACGGAACGCTGCCACGCATAAAGCGCAGCTCTATTTTAGCGGCGCCGTTCCATGAGACAGTTTCTCCGCCTCGCCTCGCTCTTGACAGGCTCGGCCCGAGGGGGGACGGGGGGACGGGGGGGGTAACGTCTGCTCCTGCTGGGCCGTCGACACCAGACATATTGTTAAGCTGTCATTCGCTTCGCCTTTGAAAGTACAGATTCTAACCATCTCCGCTCGTTACCATCTCGCAAGTCCCACTGGCTCCCCTTTTTTTCATGAAGTTTCAAATCAGATTCAAAATGGCATCGTCGGTGCGCCGTGAACCAGGAAGAGCTCACCAAAGGACTACCAATCGTCTCCTTTGAATGAATGAATCGCCTTGTTTGGGGGCCCCAAAATGGCCCTCGTCTCTCAAGTCGTGGAGCCCGGAGTTCAAAGCGAACACGGCGAAGCGGCATTTAGCCGTTATACTGCACGTAAAAGTTACGTCAGCCCCATATTGAAATTCACTTTAAATCCAGGTCAAACATGTCAAATTTGAACAGTAAGTGTGCCATTTTTGGTTCGAATCAGCCACGTTTCACTCAGGAAGACTTCCCAAAATGTTTGATCCAAAGTGACACGAAAATTGGGTGAACAGGTTCATTCTAACGAGATGCACAAAAAAATTCTCAAGCATCCAAAACCCAAAATGGAACAAGACGGCTAGTTTGATTATAAGCCACACTCACAATGAACAGTCGTTGGAAAGTTGCCCGTGACACACCAGCGAACACGCAATCGGGTGGGGCGCGTCTTTCATAAACAAATACACAAAAAGTCTCAATGGAACAAGGTCGATCATTTTGGTTTGAAGCGGCCAATTCTCGCTTGGCAACTCTCCACCAGTTTTGCCGATGCACAACAAATGGGTTGAACGCGTCTGCCAGAACGCATGAAAAAGTCTCCAGGATGCATGCTAGGAACTGAACGAGAAGTCGGACAATTTGGTTTGAAGAAGCCTTCGCTGGTGAATTCCAGCGTTTGCACTTGGGACAAAACCCTTCCTAGGGAAACGGGGCTGCTTTGCCAATACAGACGCAACAAACAGAAATACTCGATCTGCCTTGGAGGACCGGAGTGAGACGAAACTTATCTACTGAACAACGAACTACCTTCGTTAAGTGTCACGCCGCAAAAGGTAATCGAAGAAAATGGTCATTTCGAAAGCTTTTCCGGGGGATAAATTTCACGTGCGGCTGGTCACGACCTTCAGATCAAAGCGAGCTTATAATGGCCACGTTTACTCAGGCACGCGTCGGGTAAACGCCAGCTCGGGCTGACCGATGGCGCTTCGACGGGTTCGCCTTTGGTGACAACCAATTTTGGGATCCCTGATCTATGTGGCAATAAGGTGCGCATATGTGACTGCGCCGTTTGTGTCGCCGCGAGTCAAAGAGCAGCGCCCGGGGAGGATGGATGTGCCATTAGAGCCGGTGACACACACTCAAACTCCCATCGACTCGGCACGGGGGAATCGATACAGCCACGGCGGGGAGCCGGCCGGATGCAAACAAAGCACGCCGGCGCCGCAACGAGAGGTCCGAAGAAGGCCAAACTATCGGCGCGGGATCGAGCGCAAAGCTCCGCGGCGTAAACGGCGGCCGGATAAACAGCACAACAGGACACGGGCGTCTGTGCGAAAGGTCCTCGTCTAAATGTCAAGAGGTCCGCGGCGTTGAGAAAAGAGACCCCCGCGTGCATTATAAATGAACTTTCATGCTGAACGGCATGAAAATGTCCAAATACTGACCGACTGGGCGGTCTTGATGGCCACAAAGCGGTGGTTGCCTTCCTTGCCGCAGATGTAGCCGAACGCTCTGTGGTCGGTGATGTCCTTGGCGATGTAGGAGATCTCATGGACGGCGTGGTTGTGCTGCAGCACCTGAAGCAAAGAACAGCACCAACGCTTTCATTAGTTCTTGATGGCTTAGCTGGGCGACATGTTGCAGGGTTGCTAAAAATGATTTTAAAAAAATCGAATAATTGTATTGGTGCCTTGAGATACAAATTTAATTTGTGCTGCGAAGAAATAAAACAGCCGTTGCCACATTTTTGTGCGACGATTCAACGGACGTTGTACCGCTCCTTCTGGTGAGTGCGCCTTGGCGCCAAGGACACCCTCAAAAATGCCGTGATACGTCGCAAGGGGAAATCCTTTCAATGAATAAATAGACAGACAGTATAGATGCCAGCATACTGCATTTGAAGCCGGTCACAACTCCTCAGTAAGCCGCAGTAATAGTGGTCATTCTTCGCAGAGGATAAAGATAATCCGCTTGCGAGTATCGTTGTATTATCTGTCTGTATGTATTGGCTCCACCGTTTGTTTTAGCATCTGTTCTTCCTCAGAGTTAGAACAAAAGTCTTCAGCAGGCAAATTGCGGGTGAATTTATTCACAACACAAATATGCATAACCAAGGGTGATGTTGTAAGAAGAAATTTGAAATGATATTAAAGCCTTTTGGAATGCAATTCCTACCTCACGTGCACCAAATGATTCAAAATCAATCGGGTCTTTGCAATTATGGCCAAGGCCATTTCAACATACTTGAAGAAGACTGAAAATTAAGATCAAGACAGTAAAGAGCCTCTTAGTTTCTTCTTTTGTATTGGTCGTCCACAATTCAGAATCAACAGAGCTCGGGTCTTCTCGTGTAACTGTAAATCTTGAACCCTTTGTTGCACTAAGACCTGAAACGAAGCGATTAGTAATTTGAACTTTGACGTTGAATTCCTCGGGCCATTCTGCAATCACACACACACACACACACACACGATTCAAATATCAACAGTGTTCCTGCACCAAACACAGCATGAGCGTCGATTCCCGGTGACGATTTTGCTGAGCGACGGGACTTTTGCAGAGTAAATGGGTTGGGCGATGATTGGTCGAAAATTGTGACACATGAATCCCCGAAAAGGAACACATGAGTTCTTCCGGATGACCGCAGCCATCTTGAATTTGACATTTTCCAAATCGGGTCGGTTTCTTTCCAAATTCCTGTGCATGTTCTGTGTCCAGACATGCCGAAATGTTGCCATCGATGAATGTAGCGACAAACGGCCTCAGTCAGAGGGGGGCTCGTGTGAAACTGCGGCCTCTTCACTGTTGTCTGGGTACGAGGCGTCAGCCGAGTTGGCATTGCCCACGGCAGATGGCGGGGTTATTGTTTTTTTTCCTTTTTTTTTTGTGTTGAGTAGTCGGGGGGGGGGGGGGGTAGAGGTAGGGGGATAATCAGTGACAATCACAGCTCGGCAAGCTGTCGATTTGATCGCTTCATTTGTGCCCAAACGACGAAAGCACGACGCACAAGTCCTCGAAGTCGGGCAAAAATGCGCAGTGTGTTGTTGTTGTTGTTGTCTGTGCCAGGCGCATGCCGAGAACACGCCAGCGCACGCACAAACGCGCACACCTGCGACAGAGACGTAATCCTTAATGAGTCATTCATAATTAATAATTAGACTAATGATTATCATCGTTCCCGCCTAATGACCTGAAAATGGCCCCGCACACAACACAAAGTGGTTATTGAATTAGCTCCAGAAGTGCGTGCGTGTGTGTGAATGAGTGTGCGCCGGTGACAGAGTGCACAGACCAGCTCAAGGGGGGCGGCGGCCTCTCCAAATTCAAATTGATTTCACGTCTTGAAAGCCCAAATCGCAACAATCACCTCTGGACTGAGACTGATTGATCAGCAGCGCAAGTGGTGGCACCCTCATGACAACTAAAGAAAACTTTTGAGGGGTGTTACTTTGGGAATTTTAACTGTTGTGGAGCAACAACAACTACAGAGTGCTGCTATGAGTTGGTCAAATCCTGGCCAAATTGATGCCCCCCCCCCCAAAAAAGGGAGGGGGGGGGGTTTACAATTGCCAGCAGGTGCCACAAAGATAACATTACACGACTTTCTCGAAATGAAGCTCCTCAACTCTTTCCTTGGCACCAAGACACAACCTGATGGCTGCAAAGCACTATTTTTGTTGAAATGAAGCTCTTCAACTGACTTCAACATAGTTCCTTAGCACCAAGATGCCACAAGAAAAAAAAGCAACACTTTTATATTACAGGGCTTTGACTGAAAGTTATTCATTCAGACAAATTATTGATGTAGCAACAAAAAAAAAGATGTGTTTAGGATTCATTTGAAATATCTGTTTGAGAGACATCCCAAATATAATTACTGAAAAAATGAATATTTAATGGAATCGTTTTGTGCTATGAACAAGCTCATTTATTTAAAGAACCACAAAAGCCTTCCCAAATACTTAATGTGCCTGTTGGGGGAGATCATTGCGTACAAGCCTGACAACAACGACTCTCGTATTTTTACAAAGAAGAATTTGAAGGGCAGTGAATTTTAAATAGTGACTTCAAAAGCTCTGAAAATAAGACTTATCTTGACCAATAATATGGCCAGCCTTCAAAACCATTCCCAACCGACGCATTTCTCGCTTGTCACTCTGCTTGAACAATGAAATTGTTTATGAGCATTTCCGGCTATCAGTCAAGTTCCTTGTCTTTTTATTTATGCTTGAGTGGTGCGATTAGCTTGCGAGATATATTTGGCTGGGTCATCACGCATATTAACTGCCAACAGAAAAGATAAACTTCTTTCCCCTGACAGACCGTCAGTATCAATGAAGACCGTTTGCGCAAACACAAAGTCGAAAGAGAGTGATATTTTGTTTTCCCTTCGGGTGAACACTCGCTGTGTCCTGTATCCCCCAAAATGACAAGAAAGCCTTTGATGTCAAATGAGCATCGCATAGGCAACCCTGCCAAAACAAGTTTGGCGTTGGGGTAAAAATGATTACTAGGGTTTTTTTTCAAATAAATAAATGTTTCCGCAAATATCCACTGTAGAATAATTGTCATGGTACGAAATTAAACCCATGAGAAAAGGTGAAAATATTTTTGTACAAATGAGGCTTCAAATTTGCCTTGTGAACCAGTTTTGAATTTTGACTCCTCTCGACAGCACTTTGTGTTCAATAGTGCCATCTAGAGGAGTCAAAAAACAACTGCTTCATGAAGCCAATTTGAAGCTTCATTTTCCCAATAAATTTTTACAGATTTACATTTTTCTTTAAGTCATCTACAAATGACCTGGTTCCGGATCACAAAAGTTTGCCGTCCCCCCCGACATAGCGGGTATAAATGTCACACTGATTAAAACAGTAACAGTAACGCAATTGCGTTTTCAATATGCGCACACGCGTCTGAAAGCGAGCTGGAGAGAGCGAGGGGGGGGGGGGGACACGCCCTCTGTTAAGATTAATGTCTCCTCTCTTCTTCCCCTCCATCTCGACCGCCACGCTCTCTCCGCTCCGGACAACCTTCCCTCCTTCGGGAGAGGGCGGCCATCCATCCTGTGGGCTGAGCCGGCGCATCCATCCGCCCATCTGGCTGAGTGATGCGCAGGCCGGGAATGAGACTGTCAAGAACCCTGAACCTCAGCAGAGTCATTCCGGCTGTCTGTCTCTCTCCGGCTATCCGTTAGGACTGATAGTGAGGACGGCATATCGCTATAGTTAATATTAATGTGCGGCGACAGAGGACAAAGTCTCCCTATGGGGAGCTTTACTTTGACATATGCTAGCTTATTCCCCAACCGTCCCACCGACTCGGTCCTTCTTGTGTCTTTATTTCATCGTCCCCGCATTTCTCGGGGCTGAGACAAAGACCGACGACGGACATAAAAAGAGGCATGACGAACGACACTGCCGGCGGGATGAGCTGGGCTTGCATGAAATACGGCCACCACGCGGGAGGCCACCGGTCACCGGCGCCACGCTTCTGAGTTACGGTTGGATATGTGCCGTCCAGGGGTAAATCTTGAGGATCAGCGCCTTGGCTAATAAAGGCGGCGGCGCGCAGGGCAGCTGGATTCATATTGCGGCTTGCTCTCATTCGCGGTCATTCGGACAAAGTGAGGCGGCTCACGGCGCATATATTTATGGCAGCAAAACACGCTAATCCTGCGCTATGTTGTAAAATTGTGCACCGAGGAAACACGGGTGGTAGAAAAATGGTCCCAAAGTTTGCGGTAGAACCTCAACGACAATTGAGAGAGAGAGAGAGAAAAAAGATCAACTTTCCATAAGAGCAACTTTGATCAATTGATCAAACATTTCAGGTACAGGTAGGAGGAGCCCTTGCTATTTCCTTATTTTTGTAATCACCGCTCGAAAGGAAACACCACTGTGAACAAATGCTAAATTTTGAAATAATATTAGGGACACATCGAAGTAAATAAAATATTAACCCTTTCAAGGACAGCGGTTACTGGAGTGGACAGCTTATGTTAGCAGATGCTAACAATAACATGCTAATGAGGGCGTTTTTGTATTGATTTTAAATTGTCGCTAACCTCAGTAGCGACAGGCGCAAACCCCGACTGGCTGCTAAGAGGCAACTTGACCGAATAAAAAAAAACACAGAAAAGGCTAATCGGCAAACAAACAAGTTGCGTCGTTCGCGTAGCGGCAGACAATGGGACAGCCATGTTCGCTCATCTACTGTTGGCCTTGTTCTCAGGGTTTCAATTAGGGCCTCCTGATTTCCCCTGGGGAGGGGGGGCCTCGATCGCCCAGAGATGCCTCATTAACGGCGGAAACACACAACAATGCCGCATGTTGGCCTACCCATTAACACACACACACACACACACACGGTTAGAAGGAGCCGCTTGCTTACCCCTGACTTCTCATCAAAGATCTTGATCCCTCCGAAGGAAACAGTCAGGAACACTTTCTGCTTGTGTTCCCCTTTGGATCGCGCCGCTGCGGCGATACCCTGAGGGCAGAACAGAACATTGACAAACACAAGCAAATGGAGGAAAAGAGCAGCGCGACATGCTCGACATGTACTTCCGCATCAATGAAGGGGTGAGCCGACGGACCGAGTGAATTCACCATCAGGAAAACAAAGCGCAAGCAAACGTGTTTTTAATCACTTTATGCCAAAAGGAAATTGCATTCAAGCAAACGTTCTCAAATAACTCGAAACGATTTTAACTCCCAACTCTTGTGTTCTTAGCTAGCGCCGATACCCACTGAGCCATCCAGCCGCCGCTAACATTATCCAAGAATGTTACAAAATAGTCAGTTGGATTCTTCAGCTCGCCAAAATCCAGCCTTCAACCTAATCTGTTGGGTCAAAAAAATGTAACCCTGCCTTATGCAAAAGTAACTATTTGCGCAAAATCCACAGCCCCCCTAGTGGCCAGGTTAGGAAAAGCACCCCGCATTTTTTTTGTACCAGTGTGTATACCGTCACCACCACACGCTTGGCGCTCAGATGTCTTGTGAAGTACAAGTTGACAAACCGAGTCATCGCAAAATCAAAAGCCAGAGACAAAATAAGACAGGACAGGCGCGGGCCGGAGTTCATTTGCAACGCCTGGTCAAAACATAACCCGTGGCAATGGCCCAAAAATGACACGCCGATGATTAATAAGCGGGCACGACGGCACCGATGAGGGCGAGGCGTTCGCCCGGGGCGGGAGGCGGGAGAAGCAGCTCGCATGAAAGAGAAGGTGAAGGAGATCAGAGAAAAGCTCTTGATGGATTTGCTGTAGTGCTAAATGAGGAGGAGGGAAGGCGTTTGATCAATGAGCTGTCTCTCCTCTCCTCGGCCGTTGCGCCACCTCAAGCCCCCCCCCCCCTTTCCACCCCCCAAATCAAATACCTCCTGTAGGAACAATGAAACTTCCAACTCTTGAAGACGCGGTGTTGAAATACGTTTCACGCTCTTACTGTCAATAAGTGGGAGACGATTCATATAAAATCACTTTGAGGAAATGAAAATAACACTCTTTTTTTCCCACACAGTTTTCCAAGAAGATGGCCAAATGCTAATCTGGAATGCGCACACTCACTGGCGAGATTCCAGCCTGCTGCGGCGCCGAAACTTGTTGAGAGCCACCCCATCAAGTGACGTGGAACAGGACAAGAACCGAACGCCAGGTGGAATACACCGAGTGTTCGGCATATACGGCGAGGGGACGAAGGCCTGCCCGCTGAACGTCGGGGAAGAAGAGAGGGTCAGGCTACCCTCGCGCGTTAAACCAAGTCGCGGATAAACTTGTTGACGAGGAACAAGTGTATCTGCCAAGTGACGTGGAACAGGACTAAAACGCCGACTGAAACGCACACGCTTGCCGGTGAGATTCAGCCAACTGTTAAAGCATACGCTTGTTGAGGAAGTGATGAGAGAGTCAGTTGAGGCACCCAGAAGACGAGAGGGCAAATGCCAAGAGGGAGGTCCCCACTCATTGGCGAGATGCAGCCAATAGTTATGCGCACACACACACATGCTGGCAAGATATAAACTGCTGTTACGTATACACTCGCCGGCGAGAGGTTGAGAGCCAGCACGTGAAGCTTCTCTCTCGTCAAAAAGCTCATGCTCCACCCCTGGTTGTCACGGTGACAGAATTTACACACGCCAATGGCCCAATACAGTGGTACCTCTACTTACAAAACGAATTGGTTCTGGAAGAAATTTCTTAACTCGAAAATTTTGGAAGTAGGGACGCGGTTCCCATGTAAATGCCCTAATCCGTTCCAAGCTCCCTGAAAATGAAGACATAAATGTTTTCTAAAGCATAAAGATGCATCAAAATATGTCACAAATAGATTATTGCACAATAAATGAGAGAGTTGTGCTTCATGTAAAAAACAAAGAAGAGAGTAAAGAATAGAAATAACGGTCATGAACTTTTAACTGCGTCCTCATCGTTTTTTGGGTTTTTTTTTTGCCCTATTTAGTCCATGTTTTCTCAGTAGAGGTTTTTGCCGGACGTTTTGTCAAGAATTGATCCAAGAACGTTCGCTTTTGTTGGCTTTTAACAATCCTTCGAAAATGTCCAAGGCAAACCTCAGCATAGTGAGCGATCGCCCGACTGGTGAACACTTTTTCGGGGTGATTCACATTGACGTAAAACCATCGGAACACAACGAATGGCGAGGACGCTGCATTGACACGTCTATTTATCTATCTACACACATACGGCAGCGGTCCCTCTCAGCCAATGGGATGCCAGGAAGATGCCAGGTAATAGCCAATAGCAGAGCAGCTATGAGTATGTTGCGTTCAGGAATCTCGGAGCTTTGAGTAGCAGCCCACAATGTGTTTCTACCTTTCGTATTTTGAAATTTCTTTCGTAACAAGAGGCAATATTTTCCTCTTGCGGCGTTTTGCAACTTGAAAATTTCGTATGAAGAGACGTTCGTAAGTAGAGGTACCGCTGTAGCATAAGGGACTGGATGACGGCTGGTTCATCTGCAGAACATGAGACAAAGTCTCTATCTGAAGAGGGTTTTTATCCAATTGCCTGTTTTAAATGGTGAAAAGAAAAAGCCATAGAAGTCTCCTTTAAACCCGGCTGCTGGTTCCTCATCCATCTTCATCCTCCCTTCGTCTTCCTCACTCACCTCTCATCCAAATTATTCTCCGGCGCGGCTTCCCTTTTTCTTGCTAACTAGTCCATCTGTCTTCCTCTGCCTGTAATTGTTCCTGTCCTTGCAAATGAGACTTTCACCCCGCGCGCCCCTCTCTCATCCATATAGCTCCCCTCGCCTCTTGATGGAAAACTTGCTGCAAAGAATATAAAGACGGTCACTCCAAGGCAATGTGCGAGACCCCCTGAAAAAAAAAAATAAAGGCCTGCGCTCTAATAAATATTTGTGCTACATCTGCTCTTTATTTATTTTTTTTTAATTTCCACCTTGCCATCAGAGCAACGCAGCGGTCGGTGATTAATTAAAGACTTGGTGAAAAATAGAGGCCTCCCTTTTCTGAAACTCCTTTCTACGTTCTTTCGTGTCCACCGATCCACAACAGAAACCAGCACCCTTTGTAGTCGAGCAAATAAAGACGTTGTAAAATTCAAGACCTCCCTCTCCAATAAATGACTACGTCACACGATCTATTTTTCTTTCAGGTCCACGATGACGCAAGAGCAACATACCATACTGACACTTGCTGCAGTTGAAGAAATAAAGACCATGTTAAAAGAAAAAATGAGCGCCTTCCTATCTCATGACTCCTTTTTGCATTCTTACAATGCCGCAAATTCAACGTGGCAGTCTGACACTGCAGGTGAGTCGGTAAAGGCACTAAAAAATATATAAAATAAAGTAAAATAAAGGCCTACCCTCTAAAAAAATGCCTGTTTTGCATCTCACTTGTTCATTGTCACCATGTCACAAGAGAAAATTAACAGCCTGACTTGCCAGGCGTGAGTAAAGAAAAAAACCCCCCAAAAAATAAAGGCCGAGCCTCTAATAAATACAAGTATTACATCTCCTATTTTTATATGCACCACGTTTACGTAGCCCTACAACTGCCAAAAGAGTCAGTTGTAGGGCTACGTAAACACCCTGTTTAAAAAAAAAAAAAAAGCCTCGCTCTCAAATAAATGCCTTTGAACATTACTGCCATGCTACAAACGTACTGCAACAGCCAGACTTTTTCAGCAGTTAAGCATGTAAAGACTCGAGTCTCAAAAATAAAGGCTTCCTCTCCGATAAATACCCGCGCGACAGCTCCTTTCGCATTCGTACCACTTCCATAAAAGCGACGACGCAAAAATAAAGGCCTACCCTCAAATAAAGGCCTTCGTTGACGCTATGTCGGACGATCGAAGTCACGGTCGGGCACTCGCCAGTTGAGAAAGAAAAGATTTTGGGTCGCTATTTGAAGACGGTAACGTGATGATAATATAAGAGGTATTTCGAGGCCGGCTGTCCTTACCTTGAGCTTCATCATGGAATCCTGACAGAGTTTGTCTCCGCGGGCCGCTGTGACCTCGTCCAGGCCGATGAGCTTCGCCTTGTAGCGGACGCCGTCGCCCTTAAAGCGCCTGATGAGAGTCGCTTCGCTGCGATCCTGCCCTGCAGATACACACACGCACGCGCACACACACACACACACACACATA
This sequence comes from Hippocampus guttulatus, assembly GCF_054856545.1. NCBI lineage: Eukaryota > Metazoa > Chordata > Actinopteri > Syngnathiformes > Syngnathidae > Hippocampus > Hippocampus guttulatus. Next base: position 18,220,001 of record NC_141267.1, on the reverse strand, counting down.
CACACTTTTAAGCCTGACGTTCAAGGTTCTCCACCATTTTTTTTTACCTTGGGGATAATCAATCTCGCGCGCTAGACATGACCTGAGCTGAGTTACCAAAAAATAAATAAAAATAAATCAGATGAATGACACTGGTCAATACGCTCATGTTCGTCTCTTTGTGGACAACTTTTTTTTTTCTCTTCCATTGTATGAGAATGTCAGCATCGTGTAAGTGTCGGCTTTTGTGTTCCCGTGTTGACCTTGCTCCTCTCCACTTACCGCATGTTAGCACCGGTCTTGAATACAGAACAGAGGAAGAGGAGGAGCCTCACTGTGTTATTTTTTCATATGTAATTTATCGTCAAAAGTATTGGGTCACCTCGCCATGAGTTGGCGGTGGCGAGTCCCGTTTCCTTGATCATTTGTGTCGTTTTGTTGCGTAATTCTTTCAATGTTTTTAATCTGCAGTCCAGTCCAGTAAACGCTCTAAATCAGCAGATAAAGCCGACGACTGCCCACGCAGTGTAATGATAATGCAGTGTCGCTCGTATAATACATCGACGCATTAGCGCCGCGACCCCTCAGAAGGTCGTACAGTGGTGGAGGGAACGAAGAGGTCCCCCTCCCCGTCTTCATTGTTGGGAGTGTTCCCGGGCAACAAATGTGGAAGTGGCGGTAACGTTTCTGGTTACAAGTGAAGGCATACTCATCGACAAATGTAATTCGCTAGCTTGGCAATGAAGTGCTGTCTCTGTGAGTGAAAATACGTATCATTGTTAAGCAAAGTGTTGAGGTTAAAAAAAAAAAAAAAAGTGACCCCCCCTCTCCTCCACACACACACACACACACACACACACACACACACACACACACACACACATCTCACAGAAACACACAGTCATGCATAAAGTGAACACTGAGGGAATCTGCCAACATGCCAGTCATGGCTGCTGCTCGACGGGTCAACACACACACGCGCGCGCACGCACACGTACACGCAAACGCACACACACACACACACACTGGTGGCGTCTTTACCCTCAAAGAAACACAGGGGCACGTACAAAGTGAACACTGAGGGAATCTGCCAGTCATGGCTGCTGCTCAACGGGGGGACGACAACACACGCACGCAAGGACACACAGACGGGAGTGGGGAGATGAAGAAGACCAAGGATTGTGATGGATGGTTGAATGAGCAAGGCCTCCCTGGATAAATGTCACTCAGGATTAGAGCGTTATGACAGCCAGAAGCCCCGTTGACACACACACGCACACACACACACACACACACACACACACACACACACACACACACACACACACACACACACACACACACACACACACACACACACACACACACACACACACACACACACTTGTGATCGATGGCAGGTAGAGTACAGTGGGGTCCTTCATGAAAGCCCCAGGCATCGCCTCTGGCAACTGTAACCTCCTGTCCGCTCAATGCATCCCCTCTCAGCCAGACGGCTTCTCCATCAACGTTGTCAGCCACACATGGAATTGTATCCCCCCCCCCATCACCTTGGCCTCCGCGATGGCTCGTCTTTGGCCTTCTCCTCAAGGTTTGGCCATCAAATCTTTGCTTAAAGAGGCCTGGAGTCTACCTGTCACAACCCCATACAATGTTTCAATCAGTCTTACACGGCAAGACCTTCAAGTAGGATCAAAGCCCAAAAGGTAGGAAGAGCTGCAATGTTGTGCATCATCCTGTTGAATGATAAAACAACTTCTGCACAGCGACTGCCGGTCTGCCGCAAGAAATTATCCGACTTTATTTATTCATCGGTCAGAAAATGATGAGTGTATGTTATGCTTCGTTCCTCTATCTATGCCAGCCACATACAAAGGCAGGCAGAATGTATGCACCAAATGGTGCAGCTACATATGTAGACGGGTCATATCACAATACTGGCATGCATATGTTCTTTATCCTCTGCTAAGAACAACTAATATTATTGCTGTGGTGAAAAGCTAAAACAACAGTGCGTCTCAACATACGGATGTCTTATACTGTCCCCAGGTGGCCAAGGCCAATTTACACATTTACGATCTTTCATGATTTTTAATTTTTTTTTTTTAATGGACAGCCCGCACATACAGGTATTTACTGTAATCATGACTCCAATACTTCTCTTAGGTTGGTGACAGATTATGACATGTTTTGATTTGCGTACAAATCTGGATTATTTCACCACTGTAGGGGCAGTTAAATATTTAGCAGGGCATCCATGGCGGCAGTCGATTTTTATTTGGAAAATAACATTATGTTGAGATGGAATTCATCAGAAACATTATTAATTGTGGCACGAACAAGACTTACAGAAATCCAAGATGTCATTTGTAAGGTTTGTTTGGGTCCTTTATTTCCCCAAAAGAAGACAAACTATCGATGCTGCACTTTCCTAAAGTGACGTGTCAGTTACATGTTTCTGAGATGCTGTAAACGTGCACTGGGGGGAAAATGATCACGTATAACTTCAGTGGTGCAAAAAAAACACCAGACGCCCCGTCGTCCGCAGCAACTGCCTAACAATTGGCGTGCGACACCGATTTTCCTTCGCCAATCTGAGATTAGCCATGATCCGGTCTCTAGATATGTAACGCGCTTGTTTTTTTAGTTTTTTTTTTACAGCAGTCGGGTGTTTTTTTTCTGGCAGCTGGCGTCTTGTATCCGGGACCTCCAGATGTAACTGCAGCTGGGACGCTTCCCGAGCAACACTCGACGGCTTCGCAATTAATCCCGCTCCGTCGCGCGACGTTTGCGTGTCTGCGCACTATTTCACCACGCCGGAGACAAAGCGCTCGCTCGAAGCCCCACAAAGGAAAAGCCAGTTCCAGCCCGGCAAGATTGATTTAACGCATAAAAGCTGGCACTTGACTGACGAGTCGCGGATGCAAATGTGCAACGGCAAGTGTAAAATGCGATGATAAAGTGCGAGTCATCGAGGAAACAAATTGCCTCGCGCGTTTACTGACGCCTGCGCTTTTTCTTTATAGTGTTGCCGCACGACGGCTGTCGGTTTTATTTTTCAAAGAAAAGTTTGTGCCGTAAAAGCATTCCAGTGCTCTCATCTAAACCCTACAGATTTATTTTTCTAATAGAGACAAGGAAGGGCCTATCAAAAATGGAATCGTTTTCGATTGTTTCAAAGCAATAATCCAATAGATTTTTTTTGGATCATGAATAGGGAAGTTATTGTTGTAAATTGTTGGAAGTATTGTTGTCCATCTATCCAGCTAGCTAGCAAACTAGCCGCTAGCTAGCAAGCCTGGCTTAACGTTTCAAACAAGGAGTAGGTTTCAAGTAAAGTTTCAAGCCAGGACGAGAGTGATCGAGTTCTGAATGACCGTTTTCAAGCCAGGTTTAGTTTTTCAGAGAAATATTTCCAGATAGGGTTGTGGTTACTGTCCAAATCTTAGCACATCAAATATTTTCTTCATCCATCCATTATCCCCAAGTTAATGATTCCAAACCATACCATAACATATTATAAGGCTGAAGATTTTTCATTGTCAACTCTCATCCAATTCCAATTTCGAACCAAGACTCAATCCCATTTTGGATGATCTTGGAAGCCAACTTTAATTCAATTGTTCATTCAACTACGAAGCATTGTCTAGTATTTGGTGTCATTTTTCTTATCGCTGTTGCTTTGCAAACTTTGCCACCCGCTGCACTGACCCGGACCTACGCGAGTCCAGATGCGAGGTAGACTGTGTACGGGTGTGTTGTGAGCACGCACAAATGTGGCCTGAAGCAACGGCTCCCTGGTTTGTGCCCCCCCCGCCGGACCAGACGCGTCGATGTCAAGGTCACTTTGAAGGAGCAGATGGGAAGAACTTTTAAATTGTGGAGACAGTTGCCTCCTGAGGGGAGACTGGGGCGGGCGTGGGGGTCACTTTTTTGCCGCGATCTGCACTACGATGGCCTTTTCTGAGTGAAAGTTTTACTCTCCTGTGTCCATTTGCGAAATGAAGCAACAGTTATGTTCCCAGTTCAGGAGCCGTGTCCTTTCGGAAGTTCCATTTGAAGTCGTTTGATGATGTCAAAACAACTCAAAGGCTGTCCTGAAAGGCTCCTTCAAAGATGGCTTTGCTATTTTCCTCTGTGGCCTGTGCTGAATAAAATATTCAGTCCGGTGTTCCCAAACTTTATCGCGGTTTATCATTTGTGCTCCCACTATATTGCGTATATATATTTTTATGACAGTATCTGGACGCTTAGCTGTTTTTTTTTTCCAAATTAGCTTGAAATGCTAGCTGACGTGGCAGTGAATGTCACAAAAAGCAGCCGAGTTTGGCAGAAAGTGGAAAATCCTTTAGAAATTAGGCCAAGCGCTTGCTTCAAGCTGTTTATTGTGACTGCCAGCTGACGTTTACTTTCAAACCAAACATAAAACGAAGAAAATGACACATTCGTTTTCCCTCATGAAAGTGCGCTAACGCACGAGGCAAAGGACGAGCTAACAAAAAAATAGCATCGATTATCCTCTCCATTATTCCATCGCCTTCGGATGGATTTTTACATTTGCAATTTTGTCTTTTTGTGTTTGAATATGTTGTGGGTGTAAAAATGTGTGTGTGTGTGTGTGTGTGTGTGTGTGTGTTTTTTTAAAGGTTGAATTTGTTTTTGTTATCAAATTGCGCTGCTAGTTATGCTAACATATGATCACATACATTGCGGTCAAGTCAAGTCATAAATCCGTTCGACTGCTAAACTTGCCGCAGGTTTTATTTTTTTTCCCCCTTTGTTCCCCTCCCTCGCCGCTTGTTGTTATGTAGCCACAAAGCAGCACGGGGTTATTCTTCGAAGGTGTTAATTGTTGTTTCTCAACGTCTGATTTGAGGGAAGCACCTCGAGCATCTCGTGGAGTCAAAGAGGCAGACGGCTCATCTCGCCGCCGCTTTGAGTCGTGCTGTACTTATTCTGCCGTTTAAACCACAACAAGGCGGGCGCGCATTCTGCGCGAGGCCGGAACATGAAACGAAATCC